>NW_026511403.1:0-135888 GCF_027579735.1 Bombina bombina | reverse complement strand
ACCACTGCACCCTATAGTTTCTCCTTTCTCGTCTTGTTTCGGTCGAATGACTGGATATGACATGTGAGGGGGAGGAGCTATATAGCAGCTCTGCTTGGTGATCCTCTTGCAACTTCCTGTTGGAAGGAGAATATATCCCATAAGTAATGGATGACCCGTGGGACTGAACACACTACAAGAGAAATAAATTTATCAGGTAGCATAAATTATGTTTTTGATGTGTATTCTTCTTCTGAAGCAGTTTTTGGTAGAAGAATACTTCAGGCAGCTGTTTCAGTTTGATTCTTCTGCTTATAATTTCAGTTTTCTTCATTATAAGATTTAAACTTTATTTTGGGTGTGGATTATTTTCAGCGGAATTGGCTGTCTTTATTTTATCCCTCCCTCTCTAGTGACTCTTGGCGTGGAAGATCCACATCTTGGGTAGTCATTATCCCATACGTCACTAGCTCATGGACTCTTGCTAATTACATGAAAGAAAACATAATTTATGTAAGAACTTACATAAATGTAAGAACTTACCTGATAAAATCCATGAGTCCCACCCTTTTTTGTGGTGGTTATGATTTTTTTGTATAAAGCACAATTATTCCAATTCCTTGTTTTTTATGCTTTCGCACTTTTTTTCTTATCACCCCACTTCTTGGCTATTCGTTAAACTGATTTGTGGGTGTGGTGAGGGGTGTATTTATAGGCATTTTGAGGTTTGGGAAACTTTGCCCCTCTGGTAGGAATGTATATCCCATACGTCACTAGCCTCATGGACTCTTTGCTAATATGAAAGAAATGAATTTATCAGGGTAAGTTCTTACATAATTATGTTTTTTGGTTGCCATTTCTTCGGCTCAAAGAGTTGCGTAGCTTTCACCTTATTTTTCATTTCCGAAAGGTGGTCCTGTGTACTGCACTTAGGTTTCCATCCACAAAGTGGTTTCGGATAGAAATATTAATCAAGAAATAGTTGTTCCTTCTTTGTGTCCTAATCCTTCTTCTCATAAGGAGCGTTTGTTGGCACAACCTGGATGTGGTTCGTGCGTTGAAATATTATTTGCAGGAGACTAAGGATTTTTCGCCAGTCTTCTTTGTTTGTTGTTTTTTCTGGGAAGCGCAAGGGTCAGAAAGCTATGACTACATCTTTCTTTCTGGCTGAGGAGTGTTATTCGCTTGGCATATGAGACTGCTGGTCAGCAGCCTCCTGAGAGAATCACGGCTCATTCCACAAGGGCTGTTTCTTCTTCTTGGGCCTTTAAAAATGATGCTTCTGTGGAACAGATTTCCAAAGCTGCCACTTGGTCATCTTTACACACTTTTTCTAAATTTTACAAGTTTAATACTTTTGCTTCGGCTGAGGCTTCTTTTGGGAGAAAGGTTCTTTAAGCAGTGTGCCTTCTGTTTAGGTACCTGTCTTGTCCCTCCCTTATCATCTGTGTCCTCTAGTTTGGGTATTGTTTCCCAACCAGTGGCGTATTTAGGTTTGGTGCTGCCCTAGGCACTCAAAATTCTGCTACCCCCTCCCCCCTCCCTAGGTTTTAGGCAATTTTATGCCACAATATTTTTTGGTCAGGGTATTGTGAAATTGTGAAATTGTTACATATACATTCTCACACACACACATATATACATATAGTCACACATACATACACACACATATACATATGTCATAGACACATACAATGTTACATACATACATAATTACGTATATACACACAAAGAATAAAAGTGGTTGTAGAGAAGTCCATTTAATTTGTACTAACCAGGCAGTGGCAGATAGCGTGGGCCAGGGAGGGATATGCAGAGCTCAGGACCCGGGGGGGTACCAATAAAGGGTGACTTCCTTGAGTTACTTCAGGGCAGACTAATCCGGCCCCTTGAAGTTCCACACGGATCAGTATTGATGTGACTGGGACTGGGTGTACACCCAATTTCAAGTTTAGTTGGGTTTTTCATCTGATGTGGCCAAACAAACATATCATGCTATTACTAAATCCTATCCTATGCTGTTTAGCTGCAATGTTTGATTTCAATATGTGCTATTGCTGGCTTTGTTGATTGGTTAACTTAAAGGGACAGTTTACTCAAAAATTTTCTCCCCTTTAATTTGTTCCCAATGATCCACTTTACCTGCTGGAGTGTATTAAATTATTTACAAGTAGCTCCTTTACCCTTATATTGGCATTTGAAATTGTTAATTTAGCATGTTGTATCCCCACCTATTCTGAAAGTTTGTGGCCGCGCGTACCAGCTATAGATAAGCTTTGTAAACACAGCCAGCAGAAGAAATTACACTCCCAGTCGGATATAGCAGAGATAAGGTAATACAATGTTGATTTTCCATTGTTCTCTCAAAGTACTGGTGATTGTTTTAAGGACAGCTATAAGATAAAGAAGCAGGTATATGTGCACAATGTGATACAGTAATGAGATCTGATTATACCTACAAGCTCAACCTATTTTATTAGGTTGTGGCTTCAAAACACAAAATCAGAGCTTTAATATACACAAATAAGCCTTAAAAAGCTAATTTTCATACATTTTTTACTCTGCAGTTGGTAAAAAAAGCAATTTGAAACACATTAAGGGAAAAACTATTTTACAGTATACTGTCCCTTTAACTTACAACAATGCTTAGATATGCCCCTTTATTGGTGCCGGCCGGGTCACTGAACAGTCACTCTCTGTCTCATCAAGAAATCGCGCTAGCCGCTAAGCCCTACATATCCGGAAGCTGCATATAATGGTGCCCAGCGCTAACAACTCTGTCTGACTCTAAAGAAATCACTCACTGACTACTGAACCCATATCTTAGCTGCATATTTGCTAATGATGTCCAGATTAATTCCGCCGCTCCGCTCCCAAGGGTCTGCCTGCAGCTGCAGTGCTTACACGGAAACACGCCCCTTTATTGGTGCCCGGCCGGGTTTACTTCCAATGCCCGGATCAAGAGCGATCGCATTACATTGTCAAGGAAGCCGATGCCTTAGGTCTGCCCTGAAGTAATTTAAGGAAGTCACCTTTATTGGTTCCGGGTCCTGGTGATGCTAGTCCGAGCACTCACTTGGTGATTGACAGTGCGGGTGGTGATTTATGAGTAACAACGTTCTTCTGGGATCTCCTGAGTCTCGCTGCTGTGTAGTAAACCAAGCCGGTATACTGTGACAGTTTCCTCACTCGACTGCCACAGTCATACCGGCATTATTTCATGATTCAGAAACACACTCCATGCTTTGTACTTGTTACTGAAAACCTATTCTTATTCACTTTTTTATTCACTTTTTTTAATGGCTCTTAAATCATAATATTTTTTTTTTTATAAAATCTATGTTGTTATGTTAGTTTTATTAGAATAATATGCAACTGAAAAGTGCAAGACTATCCCTGACTTGGCTTTGAACACTTAGTTTAATTTTTTACAAACAATGTATTCTTTGTCAAGCAGTGTAAACACTTGTGTATTAGAGGTGTTTTCACAGGTACATTTAGGATAGTCTTGAGATGCAGACTCTTCACACACTGGCCTAGATTACAAGTGGAGCGCTAAATGATTGCGCTCCCTCAAATGGGCAGATTTGCCCGTTTGCGGGATTGCAATAATTAACCAGCCATTACAAGTGGCTGGGTATTGCTAGTTGGTGGGAGTGGGGTGTTTTAAGAAAAAACAGCACTAAAAAGTGCCTTTACATTTTGGTCAATGGGAACTGTGTGTTCCCAGTAAATATATATGTATATGCTTATATGCATATATATTTATGTGTTAATATGTTTATACACCCCATTAAACCCATAAATATATATGTATATCAGCATATACATAAGTATTTAATTGCTGCGTGACTTACCCCCTTTGCTGGCGCTGAAGTTCTGATGCCATCAGAATGAGGCTCCCATAGGAACCTATGGAAGCACGCTCTATCGTGCGCTGGTATTACAAAGTTGAGTGCTAATGTCACTTTCATGAACGAGGATATATAGCGCTCCACTTGCCAATCTAGCCCACCTGTGTCTAAAGGTAGCAAGGACACCTTTCAGTGAAGCCCATGATGTACGCCTTCAGTTAAGCCCATGATATACGCCTTCAGTTAAGCCCATGATATACGCCTTCAGTTAAGCCCATGATATACGCCTTCAGTTAAGCCCATGATATACGCCTTAAGTTAGCCCATGATATACGCCTTCAGTTAAGCCCATGATATACGCCTTCAGTTAAGCCCATGATATATGCCTTCAGTTAAGCCCATGATATACGCCTTCATTTAAAAGCCCATGATATACGCCTTCAGTTAAGCCCATGATATATGCCTTCAGTTAAGCTATGATATACGCTTCAGTTAAGCCCATGATATATGCCTTCATTTTAAGCCCATGATATACGCCTTCAGTTAAGCTCATGATATATGCCTTCAGTTAAGCCCATGATATATGCCTTCAGTTAAGCCCATGATATACGCCTTCATTTAAGCCCATGATATATGCCTTCAGTTAAGCCCATGATATATGCCTTCAGTTAAGCCCATGATATACGCCTTCAGTTAAGCCCATGATATACGCCTTCAGTTAAGCCCATGATATATGCCTTCAGTTAAGCCCATGATATACGCCTTCAGTTAAGCACATGATATACGCCTTCAGTTAAGCCCATGATATACGCCTTCAGTTAAGCCCATGATATACGCCTTCAGTTAAGCCCATGATATACGCCTTCAGTTAAGCCCATGATATACGCCTTCAGTTAAGCCCATGATATACGCCTTCAGTTAAGCCCATGATATACACCTTTAGTTAAGCCCATGATATATGCCTTCAGTTAAGCCCATGATATACGCCTTTAGTTAAGCCTATGATATACGCCTTTAGTTAAGCCCATGATATACGCTTCAGTTAAGCCCATGATATATGCCTTCAGTTAAGCCCATGATATACGCCTTTAGTTAAGCCCATGATATACGCCTTTAGTTAAGCCCATGATATACGCCTTTAGTTAAGCCCATGATATACGCCTTTAGTTAAGCCCATGATATACGCTTCAGTTAAGCCCATGATATACGCTTCAGTTAAGCCCATGATATACGCCTTCAGTTAAGCCTATGATATACGCCTTTAGTTAAGCCCATGATATACGCCTTCAGTTAAGCCCATGATATACAACTTTTCTCCAACATAGGTGTGTCCGGTCACGGCGTCATCCTTACTTGTGGGATATTCTCTTCCCCAACAGGAAATGGCAAAGAGCCCAGCAAAGCTGGTCACATGATCCCTCCTAGGCTCCGCCTACCCCAGTCATTCTCTTTGCCGTTGTACAGGCAACATCTCCACGGAGATGGCTTAGAGTTTTTTAGTGTTTAACTGTAGTTTTTCATTATTCAATCAAGAGTTTGTTATTTTCAAATAGTGCTGGTACGTACTATTTACTCAGAAACAGAAAAGAGATGAAGAATTCTGTTTGTATGAGGAAAATGATTTTAGCAACCGTAACTAAAATCCATGGCTGTTCCACACAGGACTGTTGAGAGCAATTAACTTCAGTTGGGGGAACAGTTTGCAGTCTCTTGCTGCTTGAGGTATGACACATTCTAACAAGACGATGTAATGCTGGAAGCTGTCATTTTCCCTATGGGATCCGGTAAGCCATGTTTATTACGATTGTAAATAAGGGCTTCACAAGGGCTTATTTAAACTGTAGACTTTTTTTGGGCTAAATCGATTGATATTAACACTTATTTAGCCTTGAGGAATCATTTATTCTGGGCATTTTGATTTAATAATATCGGCAGGCACTGTTTTAGACACCTTATTCTTTAGGGGCTTTCCCAAAGCATAGGCAGAGTCTCATTTTCGCGCCGGTGTTGCGCACTTGTTTTTGAGAGGCATGGCATGCAGTCGCATGTGAGAGGAGCTCTGATACTTATAAAAGACTTCTGAAGGCGTCATTTGGTATCGTATTCCCCTTTGGGTTTGGTTGGGTCTCAGCAAAGCAGATACCAGGGACTGTAAAGGGGTTTAAAGCTTAAAACGGCTCCGGTTCCGTTATTTTAAGGGTTAAAGCTTCCAAATTGGTGTGCAATATTTTCAAGGCTTTAAGACGCTGTGGTGAAAATTTGGTGAATTTTGAACAATTCCTTCATGTTTTTTTCGCAATTACTTCACAAAAAGCTGGCAGCTGTGCCAGATGTTCAAGCCTTTGTTCAGGCTCTGGTTAGAATCAAGCCTGTTTACAAACCTTTGACTCCTCCTTGGAGTCTCAATTTAGTTCTTTCAGTTCTTCAGGGGGTTCCGTTTGAACCCTTACATTCCGTTGATATTAAGTTATTATCTTGGAAAGTTTTGTTTTTAGTTGCGATTTCTTCTGCTAGAAGAGTCTCAGAATTATCTGCTCTGCAGTGTTCTCCTCCTTATCTGGTGTTCCATGCAGATAAGGTGGTTTTACGTACTAAACCTGGTTTTCTTCCAAAAGTTGTTTCTAACAAAAACATTAACCAGGAGATTATCGTACCTTCTCTGTGTCCAAAACCAGTTTCAAAGAAGGAACGTTTGTTGCACAATTTGGATGTTGTTCGCGCTCTAAAATTCTATTTAGATGCTACAAAGGATTTTAGACAAACATCTTCCTTGTTTGTTGTTTATTCAGGTAAAAGGAGAGGTCAAAAAGCAACTTCTACCTCTCTCTCTTTTTGGATTAAAAGCATCATCAGGTTGGCTTACGAGACTGCCGGACGGCAGCCTCCCGAAAGAATCACAGCTCATTCCACTAGGGCTGTGGCTTCCACATGGGCTTTCAAGAACGAGGCTTCTGTTGATCAGATATGTAGGGCAGCGACTTGGTCTTCACTGCACACTTTTACCAAATTTTACAAGTTTGATACTTTTGCTTCTTCTGAGGCTATTTTTGGGAGAAAGGTTTTGCAAGCCGTGGTGCCTTCCATTTAGGCGACCTGATTTGCTCCCTCCCTTCATCCGTGTCCTAAAGCTTTGGTATTGGTTCCCACAAGTAAGGATGACGCCGTGGACCGGACACACCTATGTTGGAGAAAACAGAATTTATGTTTACCTGATAAATTTCTTTCTCCAACGGTGTGTCCGGTCCACGGCCCGCCCGGGTTTTTTTAATCAGGTCTGATATTTTATTTTCTTTAACTACAGTCACCACGGTACCATATGGTTTCTCCTATGCAAATATTCCTCCTTAACGTCGGTCGAATGACTGGGGTAGGCGGAGCCTAGGAGGGATCATGTGACCAGCTTTGCTGGGCTCTTTGCCATTTCCTGTTGGGGAAGAGAATATCCCAAAGTAAGGATGACGCCGTGGACCGGACACACCGTTGGAGAAAGAAATTTATCAGGTAAACATAAATTCTGTTTTTAATTAAGCCCATGATATACGCCTTTATTTAAGCCCATGATATACGCTTCAGTTAAGCCCATGATATACGCCTTCAGTTAAGCCCATGATATATGCCTTCAGTTAAGCCCATGATATATGCTTTCATTTAAGCCCATGATATACGCCTTCAGTTAAGCCCATGATATACGCCTTCATTTAAGCCCATGATTACGCCTTCAGTTAATGGTTTTACATGTTAAGCACATGATATACGCCTTCAGTTAAGCCCATGATATACGCCTTCAGTTAAGCCCATGATATACGCCTTCAGTTAAGCCCATGATATACGCCTTCAGTTAAGCCCATGATATACGCCTTCAGTTAAGCCCATGATATACGCCTTCAGTTAAGCCCATGATATACGCCTTTAGTTAAGCCCATGATATACGCCTTCAGTTAAGCCCATGATATACGCCTTTAGTTAAGCCTATGATATACGCCTTTAGTTAAGCCCATGATATACGCTTCAGTTAAGCCCATGATATATGCCTTCAGTTAAGCCCATGATATACGCCTTCAGTTAAGCCCATGATATACGCCTTTAGTTAAGCCCATGATATACGCCTTTAGTTAAGCCCATGATATACGCTTCAGTTAAGCCCATGATATACGCCTTTAGTTAAGCCCATGATATACGCCTTCAGTTAAGCCCATGATATACAACTTTTTAATTAAGCCCATGATATACGCCTTTATTTAAGCCCATGATATACGCTTCAGTTAAGTCCATGATATACGCCTTCAGTTAAGCCCATGATATATTCCTTCAGTTAAGCCCATGATATATGCTTTCATTTAAGCCCATGATATACGCCTTCAGTTAAGCCCATGATATACGCCTTCATTTAAGCCCATGATCACGCCTTCAGTTAATGGTTTTACATGTTAGAAGGATAATTGCTGTATACAAGTTATCTGACTCTATATAAATAAATGAATACAAGAACTCTGAATAGCATGCCAAAGACACTGTTAAATCCTGTCTTTTATGTAATGTGTATTAATTTGTTCATATACCATTGAAATACTTATTTCTGAGCATTGATGGGAATTATAAAGGCCAAATATTTTCACCTTGATGTTAGTCCTTCAAGACGTGTTCCAAATTTGTAAATCATATAAGAATTTGATGAGTAGAAATCAAGTGAACCAGCACGTTTTTGTTCTTCAGTGTGTCACAAAAAATGTCATAGATAACATAATTTAGAGTTATTAATTCTAGCGTGTAAAGGTTAAACTCCAACAGTGGCGTACAACAAATCTCCTTTTAGTACCATATAGTCCTTATTCAAACCTATTGTTCTGGTCATGTTTTAAAACTGTAAGTTAGGAACACAAGGCAGTTTTTTATTCTAATAAACTTATTAAAGGGATTCTAAACCCAATTTTTTTTCTTTCATGATTCAGATAGATAGATCATGCAATTTTAAGCAACTTTGCAGCAACGCAAAGTACATATAAAATTAGGTTGAGTTTAATTCATGAATTATTTTTAAACGTATTAATAAAGTTATAATTTTATAATTTATTTATTTATAATACCTTTCAATCCTCAAATATTATATAGCTGTTCCTCCGCCTGGATAAATAAAAATTCTTTATTTACAAATGACGAATATCGTCTTCAGGATTCTGATTGGTCCCCCAATGGCGTCTGGATAAACTCACTCACACCCCCACCTTAAAGTACCGCATGCATGTCTCATTGAATTCACTCCCTGTATAGAAGCGCATTCATGAGACATGCATGCGCACTTCTTCAACATTGAGATCACATCGAGTGACTCATATGAATCACAGCAGAGACATCACCTAAACGCATGTACAAAAAATGATGTTACATAGTAGCGTGCACGGCTGAACACGTTAGAACGGGTGGGACCGCTCTTACTTGCAAACGAGAGAAACCAGGAAATGAGCGGGTGGGCGGAGGATAAAAAAAAAATGTTATGTCAGATATATCAAGAAAATATAACAAATAAGAAGGAATTTAAAATAATTAACTTAGCGACTACATACAGTGTTAGAAGCTGAATCAATGGCATTAATTTTATGGTTTAAATTTACTTTCACTTTAAGTTCAGAAAACATCAGGGTTTTCTACACATTTCTCTAATAATTGTGTAGTAACATATTCTGTACTGGTGAGTATATTGTATAGAGACTTTTTGGACTGTGGAAATCCCCCAGAAGTCATTGGAGTCAATCCCTCTCCTTATATTTACCCTTTTCATTTCTGCAGTGTTAGTTCTGTTTCTACCTATTTAGAGTTATACTGGTATTTATTGCTATATTTATCATAGATGAAGTTAGATTGTGACCCTATTGGAGTCCAAGCATGGAGGCTCCCCTAACATATATGAGTTTTCCCTGGGGGTATTCTAGTTTTTTTAATAATCTGTGTTGATTCTATACCTTGTGAAGTCCAAACCTTGTGCAATCTTCTGCTCTTTAAGCACCCTCAGTTTGTATGATCCTATTTTAGTGTTCTGGGTCAGTATTCTTACCGTCATTTCTATTATAGCCAATTTTCTGGGACGGCTTTGTTTTTCATATATATATTATATATATATAAATATATATATATATAATATATATATATATATATATATATATATATATATATATTTTATGCCATATGACTTTAGTATGGGTGCCCTGCATTATTTTGTTGATGCATAATGTATTTTTACTTTTTCATGCACAATTGCACAGTTTGTTTTTTTGTAAAGTTTTTCATTCGTCCAGTTTTGCCAGAACTGGCATCGCATAAGTTAAAATGGTGGAGCTGCCATGTGAATTGCGTTCTCATGCTTGCAGAAGCTTTCCAAACTGATCTGGTGCTCAACCAAGCATTTTGAACATCACTGTTCAGCAGTAACTATGTGTGCAACAGTTATTGGTGCCTCCTCTTTACTTGTGTAAGACTCAAGTTATGTGACTGATTGTGACAGACTAAATCCCAATTGTAAAGCAGTAAGGACCAAGCTAAACTAAAGAGTTCTAAAATATTCTTTATGATATTAAACTATATAGCTTTATGGAATATTAGGGAATGGCAAGGCAAGGTCAGATATCCTTCAAAACAAATTATGTCCACGGAGAGTCTGTAGCTACTCTCTAGCCTTTTTTTGCATAAATACAAATTACATTGTATAATGCCTGAACGTTAGAATTGTTTTCAGGTTTGTTTCTTTTTATATAATCCTGAATTTTTCTTCTTTTTTTTTTATTCCACTGCTTTATTTGCTTTCTATAAATTGCTATTCCTTTTCCATACTAAGTAATCCTGGCTTTGCGCCAGGTCACTTTCATATAAAATGTAGTTCTAACTTGAATGCATAGACTTATTTATGTTAAAATAGTTTTTATTGGAGTTATATCATTAAACATAGTACATATCATAAATAAATACCAAAATAACAGCACTACTAATAAACTTCTATCCTCAAATATCAAGAGGGGCGGGTGCAAGAGTAAGGTATCGCCTACATACCAATAATCTACAATAATACAAAATACTCAGCACTCCTAAATAGTTCAAGCAAGAAATAATTTTTAATTTGAAGCAGGAATATCAATTCCTGAAAAATTGCCAAAATACAAAAAATATAATCGACACACAAAACCAAGGTGCAAGGTCCCCAACCTATTCTCACTCAGACTCACATACAGCATACACTCGCATACAATACACTTCCCCTTAGGCGTCCCTAAGGGGGAAAAAATAGAGGCGTCTTTTCAGATGATACACAGTTCTATAATGTAAATGAATAACTCAGGGGTGAAAAACGTAGATACTTTGTAATGAGCTTCAATCAAGCGTAACTTATTATTTCTATTTGGATTACAAACATCAGAATGGTAACCCTTGTAATCCACATGTAATGCAACAAACTATCCAACTTGAATGTAGTTTAAGAGCAAAATTCACTGTCCCTGTGTAACCACCATACACATGGGATACTCCTATCCTTTATAGGTCTCACACCTCTAGATACCAAAATGTATTACATTGATCTCATGTGTAATTAAGACTTCACAGTCCATAACACTTTTGACTTTGTCCCCGGACAATATGTAAACTCTCTACAACTGAATCGTGTGGTGCAGTAATAATTGCAGCGTAAATACAAAAAAACTGAATGTCCCACAGGCTACCCAGAAAAACCTTTACACTGTGTCAGCTTGCAATATAGTAAATATAAAGTATATTTGCTTCCGTCCGGCTTCCTGTCGCATAACGCTTGGTCAGCGTGCAGTGTATCTGCTCCTGCAAGCAAAGGGATATAAAGTATACTTGCTTCCGTCCGGCTTCCTGTCGTATAACGCTTGGTCAGCGTGCAGTGTATCTGATCCTGTAAGCAAAGGAGCAGATACACTGCACGCTGACCAAGCGTTATCCGACAGGAAGCTGTAAGGAAGCAAGTATACTTTATATCTACTATATTGCAAGCTGACACAGTGTACAGGTTTTTCTGGGTAGCCTGTGGGACATTCACAGTTGTGTTGTATTTTCACTGCAATTATTATTGCACCACACAATTCAGTTGTAGAGAGGTTTACATATTGTCCGGGGAAAAAGTCAAAAGTGTTATGGACTGTGAAGTCTTATTTACATATGAGATCAATGTAATACATCTTGGTATCTAGAGGTGTGAGACCTTGAGCATGATAGATGATTTAGTGTCTTTTGTCGTGGTCTGAAGTGCTATGTATAGTTGTGAAATGTTTTTTTTCTCTCTGCTACTGGCACTACAAATTTTCTCTAAGGGGGTGCTGAGTTGTCTGCACATGTTAGGAAGAAACTTGCCTAAGCCGGAGATGAGCTGCAGATACAAGTACCACTTAAGAGGCACTGGGCCCAGCTTATCTTGTATTTGGTTGAAAGTTAAGGGTTTGATGTGCGCTAATAAGTCTCCTATCCGATATAGGCCTTTGTTTTCCCATTTATCTAATTGTTGCTGATACTCAGCCGGGATAAGATACCTAATTGGCATTTTTGAGGAAAAATCCGGTAGTACCCTCTTATGTTTTATTAAGGTTTTCCAGTGAAGAACTGAAAAACTAGTAATTTGAGAGTAGTTGTGAATTTTATGTTGGACCAGAGATTTATCCCATATTAGATCTTCTGGTGAACTATGGTCTCCCTGATCTGATTCCAAGCCAGTCCAAACTACATCTTTTCTTGTAGAGCCCAGCAACGCAGTTTGTGCTAACCTAGAGGCGTCATAAAAATCTTGTAGATTAGGGACTCCAATACCACCTAACTGTCTGTGCTTAGTTAATATCTGAAAAGGAAACCTTGATTGTTTCTTATTATTTAGAAAGTGGGTAATTTCTGATTGTAGCGTTTGTAGCTCATTTTTTGGGACTGAGATGGGTAGGGTTCGAAATAAATATAAAATTCTCGGGAGAATGTTCATCTTTATTGCAGATATTCTTCCATACCAGGAGAAGTTAAGGAGTTTCCACCTTGCAATATCTTTGTGCAATTCTTTATATAATGGAAGATAATTTATTCTGTATAAATCTGTATATTGAGTTGATAGGTTAATTCCTAGATATTTAATGTGTGATTTAACCCAAGAAAATGTAAAGTTTAATTCTATTAGTTTCTTCGTATGATCCGGTAACGCTATTGCCATGGCTTCACTTTTGTCCATATTTATTTTATAGTCCGATATGTCAGAGAATTGGTGAAGAATATCATAAAGGTTAGTAAGGGATGTCAAGGGCTTAGTCAATGTAATCAGGACATCATCCGCAAAAAGTGTTATCTTATAGTCAGTATTTTTAATCTGCAGTCCAGTATGTCAGGGGTGACCGTCTAATACAAGCTGCTAAGGGTTCCATTCATAGGGCGAACAACAGTGGGGACAACGACAACCTTGTCTCGTACCTTTTTTTTATACTTTTGATTCTGACTGGTGTCTCATAGCTCTAATTGTTTCAGTAGGGTTTAGAGCATATACTGTGCAAAGCTGCAATAAAGGGGCCCTCAAATCCCATTTTATCCAAAACTGCATAACATATACCTCCAATCAGTTCTGTCAAAAAGCCTTCTCCGCATCCAATGAAAGGACCAGAGAAGGCGTTTTCATCTTGGCCAACTGGGCAATTGTAACTATAACACGTCTGACAGTAAAATAATTTTTAACCTATTCGCTAGAATTTTGTAAAGATTTCTCCAACATTGGTGGTCCAGTCCACGGGGTCATCCATAACTTGTGGGAATATTCTCTTCCCCAACAGGAAATGGCAAAGAGCACAGCAAAAAGCTGCCCATATAGTCCCTCCTAGGCTCCGCCCCACCCCAGTCATTCTCTTTTTCGCTGAACAAGCAGCATCTCCAACGGAGATGGTGAAGAGTATGTGGTGATTAGTTGTAGTTTTTTATTCTACTATCAAGAGTTTGTTTTTTAAAATAGTGCTGGTATGTACTATTTACTCTGAAACAGAAAAAGATGAAGAGTTCTGTTTGTGAGAGGAATATGATTTAGCAGCAGTAACTAAAATCGTTTGCTGTTTCCACATAGGACTATTGAGATGAGATAACTCAGTTGGGGAAACGGTTGGCAGACTTTCTGCTTAAGGTATGACTAGACATATTTCTAACAAGACTGTGTAATGCTGGGAAGGCTGTCATTTCCCCTCATGGGGACCGGTAAGCCATTTTCTTAGTCTCAAACAGAATAAAGGGCTTAATATGGGCTATAAAACTGGTAGACACTTTTATGGCTAGATCGATTGCTTTATTTGGGCATTTTATACAGCTTTATGTTGAAATTCACACTTTATAAACTTTGGGGAACGTTTTTTTACGTCAGGCACTGGTTTAGACACCTTCCCAGTCAGGAAGGGCCTTCTCTGTAGTAGCAGAGCCTCATTTTCGCGCCATTACTGCGCAGTTACTTTTGAGAGCAGGACATGCAGCTGCATGTGTGTGGGTCTGAAAGTAGTTGAAAAGGTTCCTAGAAGGCTTCATTTGGTATCGTATACCCCCTGGGTTTTGTAAAGTCGCAGCAAAGGCTGTAGCTGGGACTGTAGAGGGGTTAAAACTGTAACCGGCTCCGGTTTCCTCATTTTAAGGGTTAAAGGTCTGAAATTTGGGGTGCAATGCTTTGACACTGTGGTGAAAATTTGGTTAAATTTGAACAATTCCTTCATAGTTTTTCACATATTCAGTAATAAAGTGTGCCCTGTTTAAAATTTAAAGAGACAGTAACGGTTTTGTTTTAAAACGTTTTTTGTACTTTATTGACAAGTTTAAGCCTGTTTAACATGTCTGTGCCTTCAGATAAACTATGTTCTGTATGTATGGAAGCCAATGTGTCTCCCCCTTCAAAATTGTGTGATAATTGTGCCATAGCGTCCAAACAAAGTAAGGACAGTACTGCCACAGATAATAAGGTTGCCCAAGATGATTCATCAGATGAAGGGAGTAGACATAGTTCTACATCATCTCCTTCTGTGTCTACACCAGTTTTGCCCACGCAGGAGACCCCTAGTACTTCTAGCGCGCCAATGCTTGATACTATGCAACAATTGACGGCAGTAATGGATAACTCCATAGCAAATATTTTATCCAAAATGCCTGCATTTCAGAGAAAGCGCGATTGCTCTGTTTTAAACACTGTAGAGCAGGAGGGCGCTGATGATAATTGCTCTGTCATAACCTCACACCAATCTGAAGTGGCCATGAGGGAGGTTTTGTCAGATGGGGAAATTTCTGATTCAGGTAGAATTTCTCAACAGGCAGAACCTGATGTTGTGACATTTAAATTTAAATTAGAGCATCTCCGCGCACTGCTTAAGGAGGTGCTATCTACTCTGGATGATTGTGACAACCTGGTCATTCCAGAAAAATTGTGCAAGATGGACAAGTTCCTAGAGGTTCCGGAGCACCCCGACGCTTTTCCTATACCCAAGCGGGTGGCGGACATAGTGAATAAGGAGTGGGAGAAGCCCGGCATACCTTTTGTCCCCCCTCCTATATTTAAGAAATTATTTCCTATGGTTGACCCCAGAAAGGACTTATGGCAGACAGTCCCTAAGGTCGAGGGGGCAGTTTCTACACTAGCCAAGCGCACTACTATTCCTATTGAGGATAATTGCGCTTTCAAAGATCCTATGGATAAAAAATTGGAGGGTTTGCTTAAAAAGATTTTTGTACAGCAAGGTTACCTCCTGCAACCTATTTCGTGCATTATTCCTGTCACTACAGCAGCGTGGTTCTGGTTCGAGGAACTAGAAAAGTCGCTCAGTAGAGAGACTCCGTATGAGGAGGTTATGGACAGAATTCACGCACTTAAGTTAGCTAATTCCTTTATTTTAGATGCCGCTTTGCAGTTAGCAAGATTAGCGGCGAAAAATTCAGGGTTTGCAATTGTGGCACGCAGAGCGCTTTGGCTAAAGTTTTGGTCAGCGGATGTATCTTCCAAGACAAAATTGCTTAATATCCCTTTCAAGGGTAAAAAAAAAGGGTAAAACGCCCTTCCACAAGATAGGCCTTTCAAGGCCAAGAATAAGTCTAATTTTCGTTCCTTTCGCAATTTCAGGAACGGACCGGCCTCCAACTCTGCAGCCTCTAGACAAGAGGGTAATGCTTCACAAACCAAACCAGCTTGGAAACCGATGCAAGGCTGGAACAAGGGTAAGTAGGCCAAGAAGCCTGCTGCTGCTACCAAAACAGCATGAAGGAGTAGCCCCCGATCTGGGACCGGATCTAGTAGGGGGCAGACTCTCTCTCTTTGCTCAGGCTTGGGCAAGAGATGTTGAGGACCCCTGGGCACTAGAAATAGTTTCTCAGGGTTATCTTCTGGAATTCAAGGAACTACCCCCAAGGGGAAAGTTCCACATGTCTCACTTATCTTCAAACCAAATAAAGAGACAGGCATTCTTACATTGTGTAGAAGACCTGTTAAAAATGGGAGTGATACACCCAGTTCCAACCGTGGAACAAGGAATGGGTTTTTATTCAAATCTGTAGTTCCCAAAAAAGAGGGAACTTTCAGACCAATTCTGGATTTAAAGATCCTAAACAAATTTCTCAGAGTGCCATCGTTCAAAATGGAAACTATTCGAACGATTTTACCTACAATCCAGGAGGGTCAATTTATGACTACCGTGGATCTAAAGGATGCGTATCTACATATTCCTATCCACAAAGATCATCATCAGTTCCTAAGGTTCGCCTTTCTGGACAAACATTACCAGTTTGTGGCTCTCCCATTCGGGCTAGCCACAGCTCCAAGGATTTTCACAAAGGTACTCGGGTCCCTTCTAGCGGTTCTAAGACCAAGGGGCATTGCAGTGGCACCTTACTTGGACGACATTCTGATACAAGCGTCGTCTCTTTCAAAGGCAAAGGCTCACACAGACATCGTCCTGGCCTTTCTCAGATCTCACGGATGGAAAGTGAACATAGAAAAAAGTTCCCTGTCTCCGTCGACAAAAGTTCCTTTCTTGGGGACAATAATAGATTCTTTAGAAATGAAGATTTTCCTGACAGATGTCAGAAAGTCAAAACTTCTAAACGCTTGTCAAGTTCTTCACTCTGTTCCACGACCTTCCATAGCTCAGTGCATGGAAGTAGTAGGGTTGATGGTTGCAGCAATGGACATAGTTCCTTTTGCGCGAATTCATCTAAGACCATTACAACTGTGCATGCTGAAACAGTGGAATGGGGACTATACAGACTTGTCTCCAGTGATTCAAGTAGATCAGAAGACCAGAGACTCACTCCGTTGGTGGCTAACCCAGGATCACCTGTCCCAGGGAATGAGCTTCCGCAGTCCAGAGTGGGTCATCGTCACGACCGACGCCAGTCTAGTGGGCTGGGGCGCGGTCTGGGACTCCCTGAAAGCTCAGGGGCTATGGTCTCGGGAAGAGTCTCTTCTCCCGATAAACATTCTGGAACTGAGAGCGATATTCAATACTCTCAGGGCTTGGCCTCAACTAGCAAAGGCCAGATTCATAAGATTCCAATCAGACAACATGACTACTGTTGCTTACATCAACCATCAGGGGGGAACAAGGAGTTCCCTGGCGATGAGAGAAGTGACCAAAATCATAAAATGGGCGGAGGATCACTCCTGCCACCTATCTGCGATCCACATCCCAGGAGTGGAAAACTGGGAGGCGGATTATCTGAGTCGTCAGACATTCCATCCGGGGCAGTGGGAACTCCACCCGGAGATATTTGCCCAGTTGACTCAATTATGGGGCATTCCAGACATGGATCTGATGGCGTCTCGTCAGAACTTCAAGGTTCCTTGCTACGGGTCCAGATCCAGGGATCCCAAGGCGACTCTAGTGGATGCATTAGTAGCGCCTTGGACCTTCAACCTAGCTTATGTGTTTCCACCGTTTCCTCTCATTCCCAGGCTGGTAGCCAGGATCAAGCAGGAGAGGGCCTCAGTGATCTTGATAGCTCCTGCGTGGCCACGCAGGACTTGGTATGCAGACCTGGTGAATATGTCATCGGCTCCACCATGGAAGCTACCTTTGAGACAGGATCTTCTAGTACAAGGTCCATTCGAACATCCAAATCTAGTTTCCCTCCAGCTAACGGCTTGGAAATTGAACGCTTGATTTTATCTAAGCGTGGGTTTTCGGATTCTGTAATAGATACTCTGGTACAAGCCAGAAAACCTGTAACTAGAAAATTTTACCATTAAATATGGAAAAGATATATCTGTTGGTGTGAATCCAAGGGATTCTCATGGAGTAAGATCAAAATTCCTAGGATCCTTTCCTTTCTACAAGAAGGTTTGGATAAGGGATTATCAGCGAGTTCTCTAAAGGGACAGATTTCTGCTTTATCTGTCTTGTTACACAAACGACTGGCAGCTGTGCCTGATGTTCAAGCTTTTGTTCAGGCTTTGGTCAGGATCAAGCCTGTTTACAGACCTTTGACTCCTCCCTGGAGTCTGAATTTAGTTCTTTCAGTTCTTCAAGGGGTTCTGTTTGAACCTCTACATTCCATAGATATCAAGATGTTATCTTGGAAAGTTCTGTTTTTGGTTGCTATTTCTTCTGCTAGAAGAGTTTCTGAGTTATCTGCTTTGCAGTGTAATCTGCCCTATCTGGTGTTCCATTCAGATAAGGTTGTTTTGCGTACTAAACCTGGTTTCCTTCCAAAGGTTGTTTCCAACAAGAATATTAACCAGGAAATAGTTGTGCCTTCTTTGTGTCCGAATCCAGTTTCAAAGAAGGAACGTTTGTTACACAATTTAGATGTAGTTCGTGCTTTAAAGTTCTATTTAGAAGCAACAAAGGATTTCAGACAAACGTCTTCTCTGTTTGTCGTTTATTCTGGCAAGAGGAGAGGTCAAAAAGCTACTGCTACCTCTCTTTCCTTTTGGCTAAAAAGCATCATCCGATTGGCTTACGAGACTGCCGGACCGCAGTCTCCTGAACGCATCACAGCTCACTCTACTAGGGCTGTGGCTTCCACATGGGCCTTCAAGAACGAGGCTTCTGTTGATCAGATATGTAAGGCAGCGACTTGGTCTTCCCTGCACACTTTTGCCAAATTCTACAAATTTGATACTTTTGCTTCTTCGGAGGCTATTTTTGGGAGAAAGGTTTTGCAAGCCGTGGTGCCTTCTGTTTAGGTAACCTGATTGGCTCCCTCCCTTCATCCGTGTCCTAAAGCTTTGGTATTGGTTCCCACAAGTTATGGATGACGCCGTGGACCGGACACACCAATGTTGGAGAAAACAGAATTTATGCTTACCTGATAAATTACTTTCTCCAACGGTGTGTCCGGTCCATGGCCCGCCCTGGTTTTTTAATCAGGTTTGATGAATTTCTTTCTTTAACTACAGTCACCACGGCACCTTATGGTTTCTCCTGTTTTTTCTCCTGTCCGTCGGTCGAATGACTGGGGTGGGCGGAGCCTAGGAGGGACTATATGGACAGCTTTTGCTGTGCTCTTTGCCATTTCCTGTTGGGGAAGAGAATATTCCCACAAGTTATGGATGACGCCGTGGACCGGACACACCGTTGGAGAAAGTAATTTATCAGGTAAGCATAAATTCTGTTTTTTAGGTCTTGATTTATAAGAGATATAGGTCTATAGCTGGTACACCACTTTAGATTCTTCTTTGGTTTGGGTATCACAACAATTCTGGCTCTAAGGAGGTCCAAAGGTACCTCATAACCCTGCAAAATATAGTTTGAGAATTTAACTAGGTGAGGTATTAGAGAGGATTTGAATAGTTTATAATTTTCTCCAGGAAGGCCATCAGGACCTGGGGCCTTACCTGGCTTTAAATCTTTAATGGCTTGCTGTACCTCTTTGGGAGTAATCACCTGATTTAAGTTGTCTCTGTCTGTCCCCGATATGGAAGTTAGTTGGGCCTTGTCTAGGAATTTAGTAGGGCTGCAACAACTAATCGGTAAGTTTGATCATAAAAATAGTTGTCAACAAATCTCTTTATCAATTAGGTGGTCAGCGATTAGTTGGTCAGTTGCACAGCACCAGCTGCTTTAATCTGATGATCTACTGCAACTAAGATTGTGCAAAAAAAATTGAATTTATTAATTTTTTTAATCTTTTTTTCTATCCGATTAATAGGACATTATTCATTCGATTAATCGGATAGAAAAAATAATAATAAATACAAATGTTTGCACAATACCATGTGCGGGAATTCATCGGATTGAAGCAGCTGGTGCTGTGCAATTAACCAACTAATCGCTGACCACCTAATTGATAATGAGATTCTTTGACAACTATTTTGCAGAATAGAATGTCAAATTCTCGAATTTGGCCTCTAACTATTAAAAATCTACCTTCCTTGTCCTCGATGGTTTCTAAGTGCTTAAAGCGTAGAGAGGAATGTATAAGAATTAAGACCCCCCGTTTTTTAGAATAGGTTGTGGTATGAAAATGGTGCGGGAAATCTCTGGTCCAATACCTGGGTATTTGTGATTTTAAAAAAATATGTTTCCTGAAGGAAGATCACATTTGCTCTTAGGGATATTTGTATTGTGTAATTGCCGTCCTGCGTTTGATATCAGAGTTCAACCCTCTAACGCTGTGTGAGATCAGGTTAATTGCCCAAGAATCCATTTATAGTGGGAAAGATGTGGCTGCTAGTATAGCTAGAGTTTTCCATTAGAGTTATGCCGCTGGGGATATGGACCCTACCCTGCCCGAGTTCAGTTAAGTTAGGACACATAGGTTGATAGCATTCCTGAATGTGAGTTCTAAACCTCCTCCTCACTTCGCATGACACATTGAAAAAATTTAAATAAGCATAATAAGTCAGTGACCAAATGAGCATAACAAATTTACAGCATGAATAAAACCATACTGAACTAACATAGTTAACTGTAACAAACATACAATAAAAAAACACAAAAACATTAATGTGTAGATTATAACCATCATCTGTTAACATGTAGGAAATACACATCAGGGTGGGTGTGCATTATGAAAGTCTATAATCTCTATACGTTTTGTAGTGAAGGTTTTTATGTTATTCCCAGGGTGATCCCCTGTTGCATAATAAAGCGAGACAAACATAACCAACTTGTGGTATGTCTCTGCTGATATCTGCAGTTGTGCTATAATATTTGGCTAATAATGTCCAACATGAATCAAAATAAAGTCTCATCAAATTTTAAAGCAGTTTATGTACATAAAATTATACTCATCTGCTAGCTGTCTTTTATCTGAGAAGTACTGTCCATATAGAGTCCAGCTCTGGAACTTACCTGTTTTCGTCCTTTGGGTTAGTTTCCCAGGATAGAGCCACTGGGTGGATAGGGAACTAAGTTGTCTGCTTTTTCTTAGAAACAATAGACCATTTTTCTTTAGCTGGCGATGCGGTGAGCGAAAGGTTGAGGCTTTTTGCTGTCCTGAAGTGACGTTGGAAATTCTGGGCAATCAAGTCTCAGATGTTTACATATCTCTGGAATCTCTGTCAGTTCTTTGAATGAAATCGTTTTACCTTCATGTTGGATATGCAGAGCAAACGGAAATCCCCATCTGTAGGGTATCTGGTTTCTGCGCAGAAATTGTGTGAGAGGGCGCAATGCACTGCGTTTTTCTAATGTTCTCAGACATAGGTCTTGGTAAAATTGGATAACTGAACCTTTGAATTTAAAGGTAGGATTTTTCTTTGCCGCTGCCATTATTTCTTCTTTCTCCTGGAAGCGAAACATTTTTACTATTATGTCCCTTGGTGGGTCATCTTTTTTGGGTATTGACCTTAAGGCTCTATGTGCTCTATCCATTTGGAATTTGCCGTCCTCATCGTCTGTAATAGTTTGGAATAGTTGACGGAGGAATTCAGGTAATTCTATAGATGTCACGGACTCAGGAACTCCCTTCAGTCTTAAATTACAGCAACGACTCTTGTTCTCCAAATCCTCCATTTTATCACGGATTTGATCTATTTCTTGCTGTTGGTAGGATATATGTTGGGATAGTGTGTTTATTTCATCCATTGTGGCATCCTCTTTGTCTTCTAGCGTTTCAACTCTTGTTCCTAGTTCTAGAATGTCTTGTTTGATATCCGCCATACTGTTGGTAACAGTATTTTGTAGTGTATCCATCTTTTCCTACATCTTGTCGAAGATGGTGGCAATACCATGCTTAGAAACAAGATTCTGAAGGTCTGCCTTTGTTGCTGGAGTCGTATCCATATTAGTGATTTGGGGCTCTGGATCTGAGTCTAACGCTTCCTCGGGTAAAGAGGCATCTATTTCTTGAGTCTTGTCTCCTTTAGAGGACTTAAAAAAGGGATGTTGTGTAGACGATTTAGTTGTTGACACTGGTTTATTTTGTTTTCTAGTAGACATTTTATCTCTTAGAAGTGATTAATGGTATCAAAACCTAGTTTGTTGATTGCCAGAGAGGTAAATCTCTTTTAGATCCAATTTATAAAGTGAAAAAGAATGGATTCTGCTGTCTAAAGTTCCTTTTGAGACCCCACTCTTTAATGCCTCCTCCTATTCGTGCGGCTGAAGATTTCAAACTTTGAGATGTGGAAAGGGAGAAGCAGTGTGCAGATTAAAGTAGCTGTGTAAGATGTGACTTTAACGTTTGTCACTTCATTAGATATATAAGTCAATAGCCATATATGGTTTTTGAGAAATCTTAATGCTGGAGCTCAATTAACTAATATAAGTGTTTCAGCTCTGGACCTACATATAATGTATCCAGATCAGTGGCATTGCTCTTTTGTTCATGGAGCTCCTCATGCAATTACACTGCAAGTGTTGTGTTATGTCCTAGCTCCTGTCTGCTTTATAATTTGGAGGTGCCTCTAATTTTCATATTTTACCCCCTTGCAACTTCTAAGTGCCGGTTTTAAACATAGGGCATGCTTTATTTTATCACATTGCTATTGTGTTGTGAAGCAGACTGTTACGTCTGTTGTAGCTGCAATGAGCGTCTTTAAAGATGGCGGTTCAGTGAGCCGTGTGTCAGCACCTCCTGTCTCTGCAGCTAACGGCAGCGTGGAGACCGGTTTATTCTGTTACTTACCGGAGTCGGGCGTAGTCTTAAAGTATGAGTTTGTGTGTTCTTCTGCTCCACTCCGGCATCTGTTATTAGCCTCCTTTGCCAGCAGCCGCAGGCCTCTGTTTAGATGGCGGATCTGCCACGCTGTGAGCTGCGTATAAGCTCTGAGTATCTCGCGGAGTTCTTTTTCTCCAGGTTTTTGTAGCTCAACTTTGCTACCAGTGGGTTAGGGGATACCTTCTCTTGGTTTTCGGTCAGTTTATCACATTATGGCGCTGTAATAAACACCTTCATTGCTATATGTGCATGGAGCTCAGTGATTAAGCGTCCATCACTGTGCCCCTCCAGGCTCCGCCCTGCATAGACTTATTTAAAGGGCCATGATACCCAAATGTTGAAACACTTGAAAGTGATGCAGCATACCTGTAAAAAGCTGACAAGAAAATATTACCTAAACATCTCTATTTAAAAAAGAAAGATATTTTACCTCAAAAGTTCCTCAGTAGCCACATCCCATTGTAAAGGACTTCTAAGCAGCAAATCAGTGTGTCTGTCCCGGGACAGCTAAGGGGGTGAGCTTACGTGCACACTCATCTTATTTCCCTATTCAGTTTAAGGAAGTTTACTATAAAATCTCATGAGAGTTAAGTCAAATCTCATGAGATCACAGTAAAAGAGTTCATGACCTCAGCACTGTTGATGCTGATTGGCTGTAGTTCATTTCTTCATTTATTTATTTTTTGTACCTGCAGCTGGGCAGCGGCTGAATTATAACTTTTTACACAGAATTTACTCTGCTGAGCTGAGGAAATTGTGAGGTAAAATATCTTCCTTTTTTACATAGAGATGCTCAGAGGATATTTTCCAGTCAGCTTTTTACAGTTATACTGCATCAGTTTCATGTGATTTAGCATATGAGTATTATGTACCTTTAATGCCTCTTCTGTTTCCTTACTTTCCCAAATGGATTCAGTTTTGCTTCTGTTGGTACTTTTTCACATTAGGTTAGAAGGAAGAAGCATAAGGGACTTCTCTTTGAATGTCATTCCAGTCTTGCTATAGGGATGCTTAAGGCAACCCCTTTACATTTAGATCTTAAGTTGTGAATTTATGTTTTGCCGTTGGATTATTTATTGCCAGGACTGAGATAAAAGGGCTTATACTATTATTCCATTGTTTCTGGTCTTATTTTTCAGGAGCATTTCAGAATTATTTTTTTTTCTTCTAGGTTTGACAATTTCTGTCTTTTTTTCAGTCTTCTTTGCAGATCTGGGAAAATGTCCCTTGGGTTGTTAAACCAATTTTGACATTACTCAATCAATAGAGGTATGAACTCTCAAATATTTTTCTTTCATATATGTGGTAAGAGTACATAAGCCATTACTCCTGGGAATTCAACTCCTTTACCACTATCAGGAGGCAAAGATCCACAAAACTCCAAGAGCACTTAAAAACCCTCCCACCTTACTGGAAACTAGTCTTATCTTTGCCTACACAGGAGAAAGGGGAAGAATGGAGGGGCTCCAGATGTTCTTCTGTGAGAGGGGCCCTCAGACTGATTTGAGGCCCATTTTCCCCTCAGAGAGCTACTGTTTGGATAAAGGGAATTTTATGGAGTATTTGTGGCACAATTATACCCAGAGGGAGTTAGTCACAGGCCAGCCACAGGTGTTGCAAGTACCGGTCCCTAGCCAACTCCTTTTAGTTCTTCGTTATACTCCACGTATACAGATCCTCTGCTGTCACATATACAGCACTGGATTGGATATCTACTGGAAGTATTTTTTTCTGCAGAGAGTAAGTCCATCAGTGTGGGTGTTTATTAGGTAAGTATATAGTTTATTTATATGGGCACTCACTTAGCCTAAAGGCTATTAGTAGGTACACTTAGTGTTGTACATCATAGCCAGGGGGCTATTATGACAGGTATTTTTATAATATATTATGTATGGGAATTTGGGCTGCAGGAATCTTATTTTTTAATACACCCTATGTTTGTTTTTGTAGCGCGCATCGGTTATTTTCTACCGCATTAGAGTAGGTTAACGCCTCAGCTTATTGCAGTTTTTCTTATATATTTCTTCTGTTATGTGTGATCAGTCCACGGGTCATCATTACTTCTGGGATATTATCTGCTCCCCTACAGGAAGTGCAAGAGGATTCACCCAGCAGAGTTGCTATATAGCTCCTCCCCTCTACGTCACCTCCAGTCATTCTCTTGCACCCAAAGACTAGATAGGAGGTGTGAGAGGACTATGGTGATTATACTTAGTTTTTATAACTTCAATCAAAAGTTTGTTATTTTACAATAGCACCGGAGCGTGTTATTACTTCTCTGGCAGAGTTTGAAGAAGAATCTACCAGAGTTTTTCTTATGATTTTAACCGGAGTAGTTAAGATCATATTGCTGTTTCTCGGCCATCTGAGGGAGGTAAAAGCTTCAGATCAGGGGACAGCGGGCAGTTGAATCTGCATTGAGGTATGTAGCAGTTTTTATTTTCTGAATGGAATTGATGAGAAAATCCTGCTATACCGTTATAATGACATGTATGTATACTCTACACTTCAGTGTTCTGGGGATGGTATTTCACCGGAATTACTCTGTTAAAATACATTACACCTTTTAATAGGTATTTAATTCATGTTAAACGTTTTTGCTGGAATGTAGAATCGTTTGCATTTCTGAGGTACTGAGTGAATAAATATTTGGGCATTATTTTTCCACTTGGCAGTTTGCTTTTTGATTATGACAGTTTCGTTTCTCTCTCACTGCTGTGTGTGAGGGGGAGGGGCCGTTTTTGGCGCTCTTTGCTACGCATCAAAACTTTCCAGTCAGTTACACTTATATTTTCTGCATGATCCGGTTCATCTCTAACAGAACTCAGGGGTCTTCAAACTTCTTTGAAGGGAAGTAGATTCTCTCAGCAGAGCTGTGAGATTTATATAGTGACTGTGTTTTAAAACGTTGCTCTGTGATTTTTATGTTTAAAATTTAATTAGTATTGCTTTACTAATGGGAACAAACCTTTGCTAACAAGTTATGTTGTTTTTAAAGAGTGATGCTATAACTGTTTTTCAGTTCATTATTTCAACTGTCATTTAATCGTTTAGTGCTTCTTTGAGGCACAGTACGTTTTTGTTAAATAAGATTGTAACCAAGTTGCATGTTTATTGCTAGTGTGTTAAACATGTCTGATTCAGAGGAAGATACCTGTGTCATTTGTTCCAATGCCAAGGTGGAGCCCAATAGAAATTTATGTACTAACTGTATTGATGCTACTTTAAATAAAAGCCAATCTGTACAAATTGAACAAATTTCACCAAACAGCGAGGGGAGAGTTATGCCGTCTAACTCGCCTCACGTGTCAGTACCTGCGTCTCCCGCCCGGGAGGTGCGTGATATTATGGCGCCTAGTACATCTGGGCAGCCATTACAGATAACATTACAAGATATGGCTACTGTTATGACTGAAGTTTTGGCTAAGTTACCAGAACTAAGAGGCAAGCGTGATCACTCTGGGGTGAGAACAGAGTGCGCTGATAATTCTAGGGCCATGTCTGATACTGCGTCACAGCTTGCAGAGCATGAGGACGGAGAGCTTCATTCTGTAGGTGACGGTTCTGATCCAAGCAGATTGGATTCAGATATTTCAAATTTTAAATTTAAATTGGAAAACCTCCGTGTATTACTAGGGGAGGTCTTAGCGGCTCTTAACGATTGTAACACTGTTGCAATACCAGAGAAAATGTGTAGGTTGGATAAATACTTTGCGGTACCGGCGAGTACTGACGTTTTTCCTATACCTAAGAGATTAACTGAAATTGTTACTAAGGAGTGGGATAGACCCGGTGTGCCGTTCTCACCCCCTCCAATATTTAGAAAGATGTTTCCAATAGACGCCACCACACGGGACTTATGGCAAACGGTCCCTAAGGTGGAGGGAGCAGTTTCTACTTTAGCTAAGCGCACCACTATCCCGGTGGAGGATAGCTGTGCTTTTTCAGATCCTATGGATAAAAAATTAGAGGGTTACCTTAAGAAAATGTTTGTTCAACAAGGTTTGATATTGCAACCCCTTGCATGCATCGCGCCGATTACGGCTGCGGCAGCATTTTGGATTGAGTCTCTGGAAGAGAACCTTAGTTCCGCTACGCTGGACGACATTACGGACAGGCTTAGAGTCCTTAAACTAGCTAATTCATTCGTTTCGGAGGCCGTAGTACATTTAACCAAACTTACGGCTAAGAATTCAGGATTCGCCATTCAGGCACGTAGGGCGCTGTGGCTAAAATCCTGGTCGGCTGATGTAACTTCTAAGTCCAAATTACTTAATATACCTTTCAAGGGGCAAACTTTATTTGGGCCCGGTTTGAAAGAAATTATCGCTGACATTACAGGAGGTAAGGGCCACGCTCTACCTCAAGACAAGGCCAAAGCTAAGGCTAGACAGTCTAATTTTCGTCCCTTTCGGAATTTCAAAGCAGGTGCAGCATCAACTTCCACTGCACCAAAACAGGAAGGAGCTGTTGCTCGTTACAGACAAGGCTGGAAACCTAACCAGTCCTGGAATAAGGGCAAGCAGGCCAGAAAACCTGCTGCTGCCCCTAAGACAGCATGAACCGAGGGCCCCCGATCCGGGACCGGATCTAGTGGGGGGCAGACTCTCTCTCTTCGCCCAGGCTTGGGCAAGAGATGTCCAGGATCCCTGGGCGCTAGAGATCATATCTCAGGGATACCTTCTAGACTTCAAATTATCTCCCCCACGAGGGAGATTTCATCTGTCAAGGTTGTCAACAAACCAAATAAAGAAAGACGCGTTTCTACGCTGTGTACAAGATCTATTATTAATGGGAGTGATCCATCCGGTTCCGCGGTCGGAACAAGGACAAGGGTTTTACTCAAACCTGTTTGTGGTTCCCAAAAAAGAGGGAACTTTCAGGCCAATCTTGGATTTAAAGATCCTAAACAAATTCCTAAGAGTTCCATCGTTCAAAATGGAAACTATTCGGACAATCTTACCCATGATCCAAAAGGGTCAGTACATGACCACAGTGGATTTAAAGGATGCTTACCTTCACATACCGATTCACAAAGATCATTACCGGTATCTAAGGTTTGCCTTCTTAGACAGGCATTACCAGTTTGTAGCTCTTCCATTCGGATTGGCTACGGCTCCAAGAATCTTCACAAAGGTTCTGGGTGCCCTTCTGGCGGTTCTGAGACCGCGAGGAATTTCGGTAGCTCCGTACCTAGACGACATTCTGATACAAGCTTCAAGCTTTCAAACTGCCAAGTCTCATACAGAGTTAGTTCTGGCATTTCTAAGGTCGCATGGATGGAAAGTGAACGAAAAGAAGAGTTCTCTCTTGCCTCTCACAAGGGTTCCATTTTTGGGGACTCTTATAGATTCCGTAGAAATGAAGATTTATCTGACAGAAGACAGATTAACAAAGCTTCTAAATGCATGCCGTGTCCTTCATTCCATTCAACTCCCGTCAGTAGCTCAATGCATGGAGGTGATCGGCTTAATGGTAGCAGCAATGGACATAGTTCCCTTTGCACGCCTACATCTCAGACCGCTGCAATTGTGCATGCTGAGTCAGTGGAATGGGGATTACTCAGATTTGTCCCCCACTCTGAATCTGGATCAAGAGACCAGAAACTCTCTTCTATGGTGGCTTTCTCGGCCACATCTGTCCAGGGGGATGCCTTTCAGCAGGCCGGACTGGACAATTGTAACAACAGACGCCAGCCTTCTAGGTTGGGGCGCTGTCTGGAATTCTCTGAAGGCTCAGGGACAATGGAGTCAGGAGGAAAGTCTCCTGCCAATAAACATTCTGGAATTGAGAGCAGTTCTCAATGCCCTTCTAGCTTGGCCCCAGTTAAAGACTCGGGGGTTCATCAGGTTTCAGTCGGACAACATCACGACTGTAGCTTACATCAACCATCAGGGAGGGACAAGAAGCTCCCTAGCAATGATAGAAGTATCAAAGATAATTCGCTGGGCAGAGTATCACTCTTGCCACCTGTCAGCAATCCACATCCCGGGAGTGGAGAACTGGGAGGCGGATTTCTTGAGTCGCCAGACTCTTCATCCGGGGGAGTGGGAACTTCATCCGGAGGTCTTTGCCCAAATACTTCGACGTTGGGGCAAACCAGAGAGAGATCTCATGGCGTCTCGCCAGAACGCCAAACTTCCTCGCTACGGATCCAGATCCAGGGATCCGGGAGCGGTTCTGATAGATGCTTTGACAGCACCTTGGAACTTCAGGATGGCTTATGTGTTTCCACCCTTCCCGCTGCTTCCTCGATTGATTGCCAAAATCAAACAGGAGAGAGCATCAGTGATTCTAATAGCGCCTGCATGGCCGCGCAGGACTTGGTATGCAGATCTAGTGGACATGTCATCCTGTCCGCCGTGGTCTCTACCTCTAAGACAGGACCTTCTGATTCAGGGTCCATTCAAACATCAAAGTCTAACTTCTCTGAAGCTGACTGCTTGGAAATTGAACGCTTGATTTTATCAAAACGTGGGTTTTCTGAGTCGGTTATTGATACCCTGATACAGGCTAGGAAGCCTGTTACCAGAAAGATTTACCATAAAATATGGCGTAAATACCTATACTGGTGTGAATCCAAAGATTACTCCTGGAGTAAGGTTAGGATTCCTAGGATATTGTCTTTTCTACAAGAAGGTTTAGAAAAGGGTTTATCGGCTAGCTCATTAAAGGGACAGATCTCAGCTCTGTCCATCTTGTTACACAGGCGTCTGTCAGAAAATTCAGACATCCAGGCCTTTTGTCAGGCTTTAGCTAGGATCAAGCCTGTGTTTAAAACTGTTGCTCCGCCATGGAGTTTAAACTTAGTTCTTAACGTTTTACAGGGTGTTCCGTTTGAACCCCTTCATTCCATTGATATAAGATTGTTATCTTGGAAAGTTCTATTTTTAATGGCTATTTCCTCGGCTCGAAGAGTCTCTGAGTTATCAGCCCTTCATTGTGATTCTCCTTATCTGATCTTTCACTCAGACAAGGTAGTTCTGCGTACTAAACCTGGGTTCTTACCTAAGGTTGTCTCTAACAGGAATATCAATCAAGAGATTGTTGTTCCCTCCTTGTGTCCAAATCCTTCTTCAAAGAAGGAACGTCTTCTACACAATCTGGATGTAGTTCGTGCCCTCAAGTTCTACTTGCAGGCAACTAAAGATTTTCGCCAAACTTCTTCCCTGTTTGTCGTTTATTCTGGACAGAGGAGAGGTCAAAAAGCTTCTGCTACCTCTCTCTCTTTTTGGCTTCGTAGCATAATACGTTTAGCCTATGAGACTGCTGGACAGCAGCCTCCTGAAAGAATTACAGCTCACTCCACTAGAGCTGTGGCTTCCACTTGGGCCTTTAAGAATGAGGCCTCTGTTGAACAGATTTGCAAGGCTGCAACTTGGTCTTCGCTTCATACTTTTTCCAAATTTTACAAATTTGACACTTTTGCTTCTTCGGAGGCTATTTTTGGGAGAAAGGTTCTTCAGGCAGTGGTTCCTTCTGTTTAATGAGCCTGCCTATCCCTCCCGTCATCCGTGTACTTTTGCTTTGGTATTGGTATCCCAGAAGTAATGATGACCCGTGGACTGATCACACATAACAGAAGAAAACATAATTTATGCTTACCTGATAAATTCCTTTCTTCTGTTGTGTGATCAGTCCACGGCCCGCCCTGTTTTTTAAGGCAGGTACATATTTTTTAAATTATAATTCAGTCACCACTACACCCTTGGCTTCTCCTTTCTCGTTGGTCTTTGGTCGAATGACTGGAGGTGACGTAGAGGGGAGGAGCTATATAGCAACTCTGCTGGGTGAATCCTCTTGCACTTCCTGTAGGGGAGCAGATAATATCCCAGAAGTAATGATGACCCGTGGACTGATCACACAACAGAAGAAAGGAATTTATCAGGTAAGCATAAATTATGTTTTTGTGCACTGTTCTGAAGTTTTCATGCATATTATTTTTAGCGCACGTTGGCTTATAGCGCATTGTTTGTATTGCACATATTGTTTAATGCACGAATATGTGTAGCGCTGTCTGGTGCGCTACTTAGACATGCAGGTGTTGGGTTTTTAGCTTTGGTTTCACGTGCCTAGGTTATTTCATTAATGCGCTTTGTCAATTTCTTCAGGATGGTTTGGATAAGGGTTTACCCGCTAACTCCTTAAAGTGCCAGATTTCGGCCTTTTTTGTTTTGTTTCACAAGGAGATTGCTAAGCTTCCAGATATTCAGACTTTTGTTCAGGCTTTAGTCAGGATCAAGCCAGTAATTAAACCAATTTCTCCTCCACGGAACTTTAATTTGGTTTTAAGAGTTTTTCAGATTTCTCCTTATCAATGTATGCATAATCTGGATATTTATGTTTTCTCCTGAAAAGTTCTGTTTCTTTTGTCTATTTATTTTGCAAGAAGAGTTTTTCGTCAGGATAAGGCGGTTTTGAGAACTAAGTTTGATATTTTGCCTAAAGTGGTATATTCTTACAATACTAATTGTGAAATTGTTGTTTTCTGTTTTTGAATTCTAAGGAGAGGCTTCTTTATAATTTGTATGTGGTCAGAGCTTTAAAATTCTATTTGCAGGCTACTAAGGGTTTTAGACAATCTTCTAGCCTGTTTAATAATTTTTCAGGTTCTAGATAGTGTCAGAAGGCTACAGCTGTTTTTTTAGCTTCCTAGATGTAAGTTATATTCTATTTGCAACCATATTTTGTGTTTTGAACCCAAACTTAGCATTTCAAAGTATCCGTCAGTAGATCCTAAACTCCAACTTATCTAAAACAGCAAACCCCTCATGAAAAATGTGAACGCACATAATCTCTGCATACATAATCAAGTAAAGGACACTCCCGAACACATGCGCAGTGGCGTTAACCTATATACACTTGCACAACATAAGTTTGTCACTTCCGACCACTAAAACTAAGCATGGCTGACATTTGCCATTATGTCAGTGATACAGAGGTGCACATGTGCAAACGTGGCGTGCTCGCGACCAAAGTCGTATCCGGTTATCCTATCAATAGGGCATGAATAATGACCATAAAGGAGGGCTTTGAAATGATAAAATATTAAATCGCTATTTGTTAAGAAGGTAAGCAAAACAAAATAATTAAATCTATTTGAAAATATATTATTCAGTACTTGTTACACATAATGGTATAAAGAAAATGTTAAGCTTTAATGTCCCTTTAATGCTAAAAATCAAACATTACTCATTCTCATCTACACCCCTCACTATCATGCCATTAGTGTAAATGTTGTTGGAACAGATGAAGAAATTATAACCATTGTCAGTACAGATAAGGGTTTGGCTGCACCTCCTCAGTAGGTTGGAACCCTGTCACACTTACACGGTTATTTAAGTCATTCAGAGCTATAGTTGGCACGTTAACCTATGTAAAAGCTTGCTTGCATGCTACATAAAACAAGGACTTATTTCTAGGTACCACCCAGGATAAAAAAATATTTGATTATTTTTTCTCTCCAAAGACAGACTTGATAACGTTTATATTGTGACCATTGTTTGGGACTAGACAACCGCTGTAGATGAGCTTTTTGACACAGTTCAACCATTATCCCAGGGATCTATTTAAAGGGACACGAGTCTAAAATTAAACTTTCATGATTCGGATAGACAGAACATGCAATTTTAAACAACTTTCCAATTTACTTCCATTAACACAATGTGCTCAGTCTTTTTATATTACAATTTTTGAGTCACCAGCCACTACTGAGCATGTGCAAGAATTCACAGAATATACATATATGCATTTGTGATTGGTTCATGGCTGTCACATGATACATGGGAAGTGGAAATATACATAAATTTGTCAGAAAAATAAAATCAACTACTCCTTTGAAGTTTAGACTAAGTGCTATTTTCTTGTCTTTTTATTGTGCATTTTTGGTTATGCAAATCTACTGTATTTACTGGTCCTTTAAGAAGATATATCTCATCATTCAAGGTTGTTTACTAGTTGTTGGTAGAAAGAAGATGATACCATGGCAAGCGTGTCTGCAGTCTAGTTGGGCTGTTTTCATCATAGATTTTAGTTTGTTTTCTTGGGATGATGTCTGGAATCATCTTGGAATCTAAGGAAATTATCTTCTTAGGAGTCCAGTCTGCCAGTATACTTTGAAATGTGAGTTGTTTTACTATCTTTGAAGCCATAAGCCAACATAGGCCTAGTTTTCATTGGAAACTTTTACCACCTCAATGGAAGCTAGGTCATAATGTCAGATTCCATGTTGACACAGATCAGTCTTAGCATAATTTAGCTTTTTACATTCATGGTCTTCAGGATCTGAACGCAGAATTTTTTTTAGTTGTCTGACACATTTCCAGATTCTGTAGAAAATTATTTTTGTTTTTAAACATCCTATTCCTTCATCATCCTTTAGTACCAGTACATAAATCTTTAAAACTATTGGCCATTCAAGACAATCTTACTTGTTATTAGTTGTAGCTTTGGTCTCTTCTGCATTTATTTATTTATTTTTCAACAAGGGACCATCTTAAAGGGATACTCAAGTCAAAATTTAAACTTTCATGATTCAGATAGGGCATGCAAATTTAAACAACTTTCCAATTCACTTTTATCATCAAATTTGACTTGTTCTCTTTGTATTCTTTGTTGACAGCTAAACCTAGTTTGGCTTTTAAACTGATTTCTAAGCAATTGAAGGCTGCCTCTTATCTCAGTACATTTAGACACTAATGGTTCATGTGAGTCATATAGATAACATTGTGCTCACTCCCGTAGAGTCAGCACTGATTGGCTAAAATGCAAGTCTGTCATTATAACTAAGATAAAAGGGAAGTCTGCTGCAGCTTAGATACAAGGTAATTTTGGTTATGCAAAACTGGGGAATTGGTAAAAAAAAAAAAAGGTATTAGTTATCGTTTTAAACAATAAAACATAGACTGACCCTTTAAGAATGTAATTGCTATTTAAGAGCTGTTAAAAGGCTCTAATGTTTAGTCTTGATGTAGTTATAGCCTAAAAGTATCCCCACAATTTAAGGTGACTTTTTTTTATACTAGGACCATAGCTTCATTCTGGGCTAATCATAAGCAGACTTTAATGGAACAGTTTTGCAAATTAGCTTCCTTGTTTTCCTTCTAGATGCTCACTAAATATATCTTTTTGCATGTAGCATTTGGTAGAACGACCCTGTAGACCTCATTTCCACTAAGTAAAAAGGCCAACAGCATTTTCATGCTGCCAATATTATAGTCAGGGCTAGGACTATGGTTAACTGTGTGAATGTCAAAAAAAGACCATTTGTTTCAGTCCTAAATGGCAACTAAAAGAATTGTGCCACCCACATGGAAATGCTATAGGTGACTTTTAAAAATATTGTGTCTATGGTGACATCATGGCTGTGGTATGGTGATATTGCCTTTGTGGCAAAATTCCCAACCAGAACCTTTTGTTACCAACCTACCATTAAAGAGTCCTATGCTATAAAAAGAGATGAAAGAAAATGTATAATATTATGTGAGTAATATGTGTAGCTTGATTGATTTCCATTTAGCACCAGTCCCCTCTCTCCCCTGTTCCTAGATAGGTTGTATATAGGCTACATACGGGCAGCGAACTAACTGGATCCACGTCCCATATGTATCATTACACGCTCAAGTGAGCGTGTAAAGCCGCCCCCTCTGTCGCCTGACCAATCGTGTAAGTCTAATGACCTTTGCTTCTTACATTGCGGGAAGCAGGCTCGCATATGCGAACCTGCCTTGCAAGGGCTCCAGAGCAGTTTTCGCATGCAGCTCTTTGTATCTTTATTTGTAAAAGCATTTAGCCACCAATCCGCAAGTGCTACCCAGGTGCTGAACTTAAAATGGGCCGGTGTTCTGTTATATTTGCCTACTGTGTTACGTTATCCTACCTACATAACGCGTTCGGCCAGATGGAGCACTTTCATATCCGCAATTTTATTAAACGGATGGGGATATTTGGCTGTTTGGAGTGCAGATCTCGCTCAAACATAAAATATAAACACAAAATATTATGTAAAGATTTAAGTGTATGGAAAAACTGCTATAATTTATATAGTGTTGCAAGTGTATAGAAGGTTTTCCTTAGATATACACACAAGGAGACCAACTTGTATACAAATTTTAGGAGAAGGTAAATGTTTAGTAAATATGGTGCAGACCCTAAGTATTTACCAACTATAGATCAAGAAGAGGAAGAGGTTTACAATAAAACCCCATCAAAGACTGGGAATTCAGCACTCTTTTGAAAAATTAGAAAGAAGTTTGCAACACAAATAATGTATGAAGAAAGTGGTATTTTTATTCTCACACAGTGCTAAGCGCAGGCCCATAAAAAGACAGCATCCAAACAGATGGATGTTGTAAATACTATGTTAAAATCATGAAATATATAATATCCAAATTATACATGTTATCAAAATTGTGTAAGGACCGGTCCATGTGAAAAGAGATGCATAAGAAAATTAGGTATAATATAAATGTACCCAGATATATAATAATCTAAAGATAATGGAGTTGTCTAGGCACAAAATGTGATTCACAATCTATGCACAGACCTAAGCAGGTTTTAACCTTTTAACGCCGTTATGCCGTTCTATTCCGTCATATTTACACTGGGCTTTAAAGCCGTTATGACGGAATAGAACGTCATATCAAACGGCTGTCCTGAAGCCTTCTGCGCTTCAAGGACTTGATCGCGGTCTGGAGGGCGTTCCTAGGGTTGTAGGGACGCCCCCCAGATGCGATCCAATAATTGAAATCTCGCGATCGTATGCACGATCGCGTAGTTTCAATTTGTCTACATCGGAACAGGTGTTCCGATGTAGACACTTTAACCCTGTCACGAAAGGGTTAATAAAACTGAGCATAGGAATTATTACATATGTGCATAGACATCCATAGGTATAGATTAAATACCATACATTAGTAAATTAATGCAAGGCTAAACATTACATAGCCTCAAATCAAGAAATTTGACACATATATAGGGTATATTGTGTGGAACGATAAAGCGGGTATTGTGATATCAAAACCAATATAAAGAACAAATATAATAATATCTGAATTTGAAAACCAAGTGGACTAAACAGTCTCTTTGTAGATGTCAAACATCCTTTAACCATAGGTAGATTTTATAACAGGTTATACTGGACATCTTGAGTCAGAGCATACATGGATATGAAACAGATGGTTAAGCACTTAAAGCGTAGATATTAGTATTGCAGCATAAAAAAGTTATAGTAACACAGTCAAGGATGCAGGAGGATATCTTGTGTTAGTAAAAAGTATCCCTCTGTCAACTGCACCCGTCTAGTGTAAATCCACAACAGATGTTTAGATTGGATTAGAAGCAAAATTTATCAACACAGTATTGGCTCAAAGCAAAGATGCAGGAGGATACAACGTGTATGTGTCTGTATCCCTCTGTCGACTACACCTGATTGCTGCCGGGCTTCGCCACTTCCTTTTCCACTTAGCGAAAAAGGAACTTTTTTTTATGTTGGAGCAAGTAATCCGCTGCATGTATTATAAAAGTAGTGTCCATATCCCTTGGGACATCTTCCAGAGAGAATATAGTCATTTAGGCTCACAAGCTATGTTGTACGCACAGGCTTCTCCGCAAACGGTCCACAAACAATTGTGTCAAGTCACATGGAGCGGCCAGCCAAGTGCCATGCTGCAATACTAATATCTACGCTTTAAGCGCACATATGTATTAATTCCTATGCTCAGTTTTATTAAAACCTGCTTAGGTCTGCGCATAGATTGTGAATCGCATTTTGTGCCTGGACAACTCCATTATCTTTAGATTATTATATATCTGGGTACATTTATATTATACCTAATTTTCTTATGCATGTCTTTTCACATGGACCGGTCCTTACACAATTTTGATAACATGTATATATTGGATATTATATATTTCATGATTTTAACATAGTATTTACAACATCCTAATACCATACAAATATTTGGTGTTTATGTTTTAATTATTTATGCTTGAGCGAGATATGCACTCAAAACAGCGAAATATAAGGTGGTAGGTAAAGTATACAGAATACGATCACTATTTAAAGTGAAGGTAAATTTGGAACCTCTTGAAGACACAAATCAATAATTATTAACTTCAATTAGCTAATCGCTAACTTTCTTTAAAATATGTTTTAAATATTAGTGAAATAAAAGTTATATATCAATCAATGCCAATACCGTTGGTAGCTTTACTCCTCCCAACCGCTATTTCCTTCTTTTCTAATGAGTGACGTATAGAGCGGTCCCACCCACTCTATACATGTTTCCAATGCGCGTTCACGATCCCCAGATCAATTGCGCATGTGCAAATAGTCAATTCTCTCCCTACTGCGCATGTGCAAATCAGCATTCTCTCCCTACTGCGCATGCGATATTCGGCTTCTCTGTTTTTCCTATTCGCATGCAATATCCTTTCTGATATCCTTTCCTAAAGAATTGGTAAACGCATGTGCGAAACGGGAGCGCGCAACCGCAAGTATTGGGATCTAAACCAGGTGGATGATGTGGGAAGAGGGCTGCCTAACGGACAGATTTTCAATAGGTTAGTTTTAAAATGTGACCAAAAGAAAAAAAATTATTAAATTACGAGTTGAATTTGAGAAGCAAAAATAAATAATTTATTACGCCGATAACTTCACTTCAAGCAAATTGTTAAAAAAAAATTATGAATGAAAGCCATAGTATTTCTGGACAAAGGATGATATCCTATATTGAGACCCAGGTAACTTTACCTTCACTTTAAACATCAGCCTCCTTTTGAAACAAATATGGCGGATATGAAAGTTCTCTATCTAGATGTAGGCTTGGCCGTACGTGTTACGTAAGTAGGACAACATAACAAGGTAGGGAAATATTACAGAACCCTCCAAGAGAACAAAGGAATTTTGATAATAGGAATAAATTAGAAAGTTGCTTAAAACAAATATATATATATATAATATTATCTTTTTTTCATATATATATAATATTATCTTTTTTTCATATATATATATATATATATATATAATATTATCTTTTTTTCATATATATATATATATAATATTATCTTTTTTTCATATATATATATATAATAAGCCGTAGTTTAGCATTAGCAATCTGAGCCTATAAAATTGATTTAGACTAGCCAAGTAAGTTAGCAAATTATCCATAATTTGACTGTGAAACAGGGCGTTTTTTTTTCTGAAGCGATAACATTGGATTTGAAATACCAGCAAAGTGATAAATCCAGTTACTGGTGATTTTCTGAAATTGTCTTTCTAAAAATAGGATTCTCTTTCTCTGGTACAGAATTGGCAGAAAAAGATGAAGGAAATGGGCCAAAAGCGAAACGTTTGCAATATCTGTTAGATATAATCTGCTTAATGTACAGTTTGAGATTTGTAGTGGCAATTGCAGGCATTTTTCTATTTTATTCATTAGTGTCTTCTAAAGATAAGGATATTTAGACAAAAGAGTCTCAACTTGGCTGTGTGCATTAATTACTAGCACTATTGTCTTTTTATTATTTTGTCCTTTGCAAAAAGTTAAACCACTCAGTTGTACAGGTAGGTCATAGTTGCAAAAAAGTATTGTAATGATTCTTTGGAATATTGCATACTGATTACAGATGTGCCCAAGAAGATATCGTAACGGCGCTGTCTGCCGCCTATCAGTCATTGTGGCATTTTCTGGCTTCTGCTACTAGATCACGATGCCAAGTAATTCTCTTCAGCAGAGAGCACCTGTTATCTCATTCTATTGAACAATAAGTAAACTCTACCTGCTTTTTATTGTATTTAAAGGGACATCAAACAGGTTGAGATATGTGCATATCCTAAAAGGGCTAATTAATTAAAAATAGTTTGCATAAAAAAATTGTTTAAAAATGGCTGGCAAGTATTTTAAAATAATTTAAAAAAATAAGCAAAATGAATTACATAGCTAAGCTGCCTGGAGAAGCCAACTCCACCCCCCTTATCAGTGTTTAGACACAGGCATTGTATTCTAGGCATGCTCCAGCAGATAATCACTGTGCATTTTCGCATTCTACCAAAACAACAATAAACATAGATACAGCCATAGAAGGAAATGTGTGTGGTGGGGGGGGGAGTTAGAGCTTTACAATTTAGAAACTAAAAAGAAAGAGTTAATGAAGAGGCACTGCAGTATAAATTTGCAGGTAAAGTTATTCAAGTACATATTATTATATTTTGGCTCTAGCCCAACTTGTTTTATGTTCCTTTAAGAAGCCTTATCACAATATTAAAATTCAAGTGTATGCTAGGCACAAAAAGACACAAACCTCACATTTGTTTTTAACACAGATCTAACTAAATACAAGCAGCTATGTCTCCTAACTTTTTTTTTTATATATACATTTTTATTGAGGATCTGCAACATACAAAATACAAGCATGCATAAAGATATACATTTAGTGAAAATACAAGTGCTGTATAATAAACCTATATGCATTAAATAACAAAGTGTCCTCTTTTTTATCCCTCTTAAGTATATTGCAAACACATCTTGAATCCATAATGGATTTTAAGAACATTAGGGATTATAACATCTTCCCCTTCTAAATTAATACAGGCCTCTTTTGGACCTTGACATACATATTAAGTTTATGCTAGGGGTCAATCCAAAACATAAGAAATAGAAAGAAAAACAAACAAACACAAAAAGAGAGAATGCAGCTGTAAGAAAGCCTTATATGAATAAAAAGATTATCACAAACAAAATGCTGCAAATGCCTGAACTGGACACACCATGAACAATAAACTTTCACAACTATACAGACAAATTTGTTGCTGCAAAGAAGAGTTCAGTCACTAGTAACAGATATAGGAGAGGATCTCTTTATATACGTTTACATCCATGCTGTAGTATCATGAAGGAGCACCCCTAAATGTTCAATCCTCTCCCCCTTTAATATTATACTCTACAAAATCATTAACCTTGTTTTAGCGCTTATATATGGTGGCAGTCTTTTGTAATCTCCACATTGTGCCTGAAGTATGTTTTGGCGATCATGTAAAACTCTTGTCCATGTCCTGCCCCGAGTCCCGGCCATAAGACCCAGGGAGGGAAACCACGGAATGTCCTGGTTGTACTCAATATGATTCTGTTTAACAATTACCATGCCATTCTGCAGACAATAAGGCAACTCTCTAAGGCCCCCCCAAACCCCATCAAGCAACGCCCCGAGTCATACAGATACAACATGATGGAAAAGGCACACAGCATAAATATTACAGTGCTATATACTACCAACCTCTGGTTATCAGATTAATACAATCCATTTAAGTGGGGAGAGGAGTGCTCGTTAAGCTAGATATGTTTATTTCCTTATTATTTTGTAAGCCTCTGGTTATCTAATTAATAAAGTTCATGCAAGTGAGAAGAGGTGTTCGTGATAAGCTGGATGCATTTATATCTTTATTATTTGCTTTGCTGATTTATCCCTGGTATTTTAGGGTAGTAAGTCACCTGCATGTCACAACTTCAATGATTTGGGTAGTGAACTATGTCCAAATGTGTTGGAACGGTATGGCTCCGTTTAGATTGTGCAATATCGGCAATAGCTCTGCAAAAGGTAATGTTATTTGCGGCATCCAGAGGATCCTCCCCAGCTCCCCGGGAACACCCCATGTGCTCTTTTCCTATGCCGGCCGAAAGAAATCCATATTCTGAGGAGGGTATAATGGCGGCGTAGATACCTGATGTGGTTTTGCTTAGATGTCTGGGTGCATATTCAATGCTGTGGTCCTCTCTAGAACCGTCATCCTTTAGCGGCATGGGGAGCGAGGGTCTGTCTATGCCCATCCGAACTATAGGTACGTTACTCAGAAGTTGCTGAGAGGATGGCTTGTTCGTTGAGCACGTGAGATTCTTTTGGCTCTGGGGGACCACGGGGGCGCCCGTGACCGTGATCCCTTCTTGCTCACAGATTGTTAGTGGGGTTTCTTTAATGCTCACTGCCAAGGGTATGTTGAAATGTGAATTCTGAAAGAAATCCCAAGGAGCTCTCTCCCACATGTCCATTAGGTGCATCTCAAGCCTTTCAAAGATGCTGTCTAAACGCACTAAGAAGTCATCCTCTCCTCCAGCTGCCATCTTGGGTTTGTGATAATCGGTAATATAAAGATTAGTATTTTACTCTCCTCTTCCTTCACAATTTTCAATTCCGCTAAGCAGCGGTAGTGTATCTGTACAGCAGTCTCTGGCTGGTGTGACCAATAAAGGCAAACACCCCGGGGATCCGGGGGGGGGGGGGGGACACGCCGCCTGTGGTATTGCCGCCGCTACAGGTCCCTAATGTCCAACTCCGTTTCCAGGTTCACAAATACAGCAATTTATTTCAATTTTCTTTGTTGGTGATGTGATAGAGTACAAAGGCAGTTGCACTCTTAATAAAAGCTGTAGGGTAGTATTGACAATCGGCGGATTATCAAATTTTCGCCCGGAGCTCCAGAGATATACGACTGCTCTAAGCCGTTGCTAGGACACGCCCCCCGTCTCCTAACTTTTTAAAAATGATTTTACATAAATCTTTACTGACTTCTTGTGTGTCTGACTCCTAAATTTGGAATACATTTGTCAACTAATGTTCTATTTATAATACATAACAACTGAGCAATTGAGAAAATGCATTTTGTGCAGCCACCAATTAACAGCTAGTTTCCAGTATAGCAGGCGGCTCCTGAGTCTATCTAGATATGCTCTTCGACAAAGGATTTAAAAAAAAAAAAAAAATTGCAAATTAGATAATATAAATAAATGTAAGACGTTGTTTAATATTGCATGCTCTATGGTGTAATAGTGGAATTTAAAATACATCCCTAAACATAAGCGTTAAATAAATGGAAATACACAAAATCACAGCCAGTGAGTTGTTATCATGTCAGGTTTAACAGAACCATTTTTGAAAGCAGAGGCATATTTCAAAATGCTTTTATAATGCATGAAGATGTGCATCATCAGGAAAATATATTAAGCTGCAGACAGGCAAGTTCTCAAGCAGAGCATTTGCAATGCAGCATCCCTTGGCAAAATGTAAGATTGCTCGCTATCTCTCTTGTGCAATTCTACCTCCTGCTGTAGTACAACCAGTCACGTGGGAGAAGGGCCTGTCAATCATATCAAACAAAATGAGTTCAGGGCGATTTCTCTCAGCTGCCTCAGATGTGGCGGAGAGGATAAGAAGCTGGAACTGACACTTACATTTGTGGTTGCAGACTTGATCATGCACAGCTTCACTGCAACACCCCAGAAGCTGCCTCATACATTTTCTATCCTTTCCCCTTTAAAATTATTCTTTTTTATTAGCTCCCATCTCATTCTTTCTTTACCTATTCTCACCTAATCTTTTTTTTTTACTATAACATTTTCCCTATTGTTTATTACAATTTCTTTTTTCTCCATTTTACTTTGCTCCCACGCTCTCCGTACACATCTGTGCTTTTACCTTACTTTTTTTCTATTTATTGGTCTCTGCCTTTCTCTGTATGCCCCTATATTTATTTTTTTTACCCCTTTCTGTCTCGTCTTTCCCTTATTTTTTTTTCTTCTCTCTTTATCTTTTTTACTTTTTCTCTTGAATTGCTTTTTTCTTCTCAGACCCCTGTAAAGGTTGGTATGAAAAGTGTTTTGTTTTTTAGTAAGTTGATTGCTGTGCGGTTTATGGTTGACGCGTAGTTTGTTGCCTAAACAACTTTGTTATAATCTAGAGTAGATGTGGGGCCCCAGCAAAGAGTTTTAATGTTAGTTAATATTGGCTAAAATTTTAGCCCGGTGGTCTGTGAAATCAGCTGGGTAGTGCACCAATTTAAAAGGTCCTGGGGAGAAATCGCTGTCAGAGTGTACCTTCTCTCCATGCCTCATAGGAGGGAAGTATGGGACTCCTTCCTACCTTCTTGTGACGATAGTAAGAACAGAACATTCTGGAAACACACTTTCCGACGTATAGCTGCACACTATTTTGGTATTACCCTCGGTGCCACTTACCTGCTTTTTAAACAAATTTCAGGTTTCTTTTGTTTCTTTTGCTGTTACTCTAATTTGTTGGAGCAAAGGTAAGTCCAACAATGTAATACATTGTTTACTAATTTAAAATTTTAAAATAAATATTAAGTATGCAGATCTTTTGTCGTACAATGATTAATTTCTCTTTCATATAAAAAAATTACTTTTTATGTTCACTTTCATCCTATTAAAGTAAACCTGTATTACACTTCATCAGTGTAAAAGTTTCTCTAGAACAGTATGTGGCTGAAATATGGTAAAATACACAACTTTTTGTTAACATTTTGTTATTTTGAATAAGACAAGTCACCTCCTATTTGGTGCTTTTTTGATAAAATCTCCCCTTTTTAAAAACAGATCCGGAATGTTAGTGACATTTTAGATGAAGTTTAATTCAGCAGATGTAATGAAGTTGCGCTATGACTTACTTTTTAATATAGATCTAAAATTCAAAAACCCTGCGCTCTGCTGCTCACTTCAAAAGTCAATTTTTCTGTGAGCTAATGGTTTGAACTGTTCCCCAAGGCAGAACATAGAGTGATCTGAGATGTCATCGCAGAAAATGCAGCATGTCTGCAGAAAGAACAGGACACATGCAGGCACTGTTAGCGCTTGAACTTTTTATTGCTGCTCCACATTAGACAGTTCTCTTCAAACAGAGCTGTGCTCTGGTTGCAGTGTGTAAGTTTTTCTTAACACAGTGCATCCAGAGCAAAGCGCTGTTTGAAGTTAGCAGTCAAATATGCAGTAGCGCTTCAAAGAAGCAGCACATTGCTTGTTGACTTGCTCTCAGAGATTGTTGACCCGCCCCCTAGCCTTTTTCAGTCTGCAAAGCTGTTTATTCTGTATGTAAGACGTTAGTATGAGCATTGCATATTTTTTATTACTACATTTCTATGTTAAACCAAGAGAAAAGGAAACAGATTTATTTAAGAGACATTTTAAAATTTATTTTTTTGTATGCAGCTAATTTGCAATGCAATTATATTATAAAGCATTAAAAATTGCTTTATTCTTCAGTTAACCAACACATTGCAGTTCAACTGGTGCCTTAGTGTAACTGTCTAATTTAAGATTATATTTTATTTAAAAATGACCTGCAGAAAAATGTTCACTAAAAAATCTCATCGCAGAAAGTGAAGAAAAGCTCTGCCTCTGGGGAACTGTTCTCCAATCAGCGCTCTCCCCATATGGCACTTTCATTGTAGCTATAGCGCTGATTAGACAACAGTTGAAACAGTAAGATCACAAAAAATGTACTTTCGAAGTGGGCGGCGGAGCGCGGGTATATTTGAATTTCATAACTACATTAAACACCAAGTTATAGTGCAACTTCATTACAACTGATGAATGAAACTCAATCTAAAATATTATTAATATTCTGGATCTGATTTTATAAAGGGCAGAGTTTACCATCACTTTAAGCGCTCAGTTTTATGATGCAACACTTAGGATATTGCTGTATCCCATAACCACATTATATTAACAGGTAATAGTTCTGTCCATCTAATGTATTATTTCTCTTTCTATAAGGTTGTGGAAAGGAAACGAACAGCAGCTGAGATCAGGGAGGAATTTGAGAGATTACAAAGGGAAAGAGAAGAACGAAGGCTTCAGCAAAGAACCAATCCAAAGGTAAACCATGAGTTCAATGACAGCATTTATTTTGGCAGTTGTTTAAAGACAAATCCAGCTTTGCATGCAGAGGATGCATGGTTATGATTATTTTATGTGCCAGGTAAATATTTGTCAATTATATGAACACAATTTATTTTATGTAAATTCTCATGCCAGCTCAAATGTTTCAGTCAACAGCATGTTAAAAACATTTTTAACCCTTGCCTGACATGAATAGCAGCATCACTTTGCAAGGCATTAGTGCCTTTTTTGCCTGTCAAGGGTTAACATGTAATTATATATTACTTAAAGGGACAGTAAAGTCATAATTAGACATTCATGATTTAGACAGAGCATACAATTTTAAACAACTTTCCAATTTACTTTTGTTGATTTGCTTCCTTCTCTTGTTATCCTTTGCTGAAAGGTTTATCTAGGTAAGTTTAGGAGCAGCAGATAACCTAGGTTCTAGCTTCTGATTGGTAGCTGAATATATACCGATTGTCATTGGTTCCCCCATGTATTCAGTTAGAAACCAGTAGTGCATTGCTGCTCCTTCAACAAATGATACCAAGAAAATTAAACAAAATTTATAATAGAAGTAAACTGGAAAGTTATTTAAAATTGCATGTTCTACCTAAATCATGAAAGAAAAAATTTGGGTTTCATGTCCCTTTAAGGCAGGTATCTGTGCAATATACCAGAGCTTTTATGATGAACTTTTATCAACCCCTCATAGGCGAGCCCTAATACATTTAAAGGGACAGTCTGGTCAAAATTAAAATGCACATAGATGAATAACATATTTGCAATATACATGTATTGCCAAATATGCTTCTAGTAAAAGTTATCACTGTTTTAGTCTGAGTATCCCTTGAGGTGAGTAAATATGATATACAGTGCAGAAAACAAATATGTTTCATATCCCTTTAAATGTTTCCTGGTATGTTTACGTGTTTTGCAGATGAGCTAAACAATTATTTATATTTGAGCAAGAAGGGGCCTGTGCATTGCCGGAGGGATAGATGCTATACAATTTTACAAGACTTCACATCACTAATTTTTAATGTTTAAAAACCAGTAACGTTTAAACACATCCATTTAAATACGTTCTATAAAACTCTGGAATTGTGTTGCTTCAAAACAGGCCGCACTGGACTAGAAATTCCATCTGTTCATAAGCTAGATACAAGGTTTTAACTGTTATGCTTTTATCGTATTGAAATAAATCATAAAGTTACAATTTCAGCAACTGTAAAATAATTGTTTCATTTTTGAGAATAAATCAAGCCGTTGCCTTATGGAATGTACCTGTGCTAATTAAACACTGCGTTGAATACTTATGCCAGTGGCTCATCCAAGTTCCTAATTAAGAGCATCTTCACCCCCTTAGACAATGACAAGAGCTGATAATATAAATTGTAATTTTCTCTTTCTGTTTATGATTTTGTTGTGACAACCTATGGTGAAAATAAATACAGCAGATTTCTAGTTTGCAGGCATTTCTGCTTTACAACTGGAACATATTCCCTACAACCAGGAATACATTATCCTCTTGAGCTATGAAGGGTTTTAAATCAATCACGGCTTTTAATTTCATTAACAATAAAAGTTGATATTTAGGCCATAAAATCCTAAATTGAAATCTATAGTGAACCATGTCTTACAAATTATATAGTCAGTGTCTTTATGAGGAGCAATTGAAGATCTATATTTTGTTTGTTAAAGGCTAGGAATAGTTCACAGCAAATAGTTTTTTCCTTTTTTAATACAGGGAGAGTCCACAGCTGCATTCATTACTTGTGGGAAATACAGAACCTGGCCACCAAGAGGAGGCAAAGACACCCCAGCCAAAGGCTTAAATACCTCCCCCACTTCCCTCATCCCCCAGTCATTTCTCCAACATAGGTGTGTCCGGTCCACGGCGTCATCCTTACTTGTGGGATATTCTCTTCCCCAACAGGAAATGGCAAAGAGCCCAGCAAAGCTGGTCACATGATCCCTCCTAGGCTCCGCCTTCCCCAGTCATTCTCTTTGCCGTTGTACAGGCAACATCTCCACGGAGATGGCTTAGAGTTTTTTAGTGTTTAACTGTAGTTTTTATTATTCAATCAAGAGTTTGTTATTTTAAAATAGTGCTGGTATGTACTATTTACTCTGAAACAGAAAAGAGATGAAGATTTCTGTTTGTAAGAGGAAAATGATTTTAGCAACCGTTACTAAAATCGATGGCTGTTCCACACAGGACTGTTGAGAGGAATTAACTTCAGTTGGGGGAACAGTGAGCAGACTTTTGCTGCTTGAGGTATGACACATTCTAACAAGACGATGTAATGCTGGAAGCTGTCATTTTCCCTATGGGATCCGGTAAGCCATTTTTATTACAGAGTAAATAAGGGCTTCACAAGGGCTTGTTAAGACTGTAGACATTTTCTGGGCTAAATCGATTCATATATAACATATTTAGCCTTGAGGAATCATTTAATATGGGTATTTTTGTAAAATAATATCGGCAGGCACTGTTTTAGACACCTTATTCTCTAGGGGCTTTCCCTAATCATAGGCAGAGCCTCATTTTCGCGCCGGTATTGCGCACTTGTTTTTGAGAAGCATGACATGCAGTCGCATGTGTGAGGAGCTCTGATACATAAAAAAGACTTTCTGAAGGCGTCATTTGGTATCGTATTCCCCTTTGGGCTTGGTTGGGTCTCAGCAAAGCAGATACCAGGGACTGTAAAGGGGTTAAAGATAAAAACGGCTCCGGTTCCGTTATTTTAAGGGTTAAAGCTTCCAAATTTGGTGTGCAATACTTTTAAGGCTTTAAGACACTGTGGTGAAATTTTGGTGAATTTTGAACAATTCCTTCATACTTTTTCGCAATTGCAGTAATAAAGTGTGTTCAGTTTAAAATTTAAAGTGACAGTAACGGTTTTATTTTAAAACGTTTTTTGTACTTTGTTATCAAGTTTATGCCTGTTTAACATGTCTGAACTACCAGATAGACTGTGTTCTGAATGTGGGGAAGCCAAGGTTCCTTCTCATTTAAATAGATGTGATTTATGTGACACTGAAAATGATGCCCAAGATGATTCCTCAAGTGAGGGGAGTAAGCATGGTACTGCATCATTCCCTCCTTCGTCTACACCAGTCTTGCCCACTCAGGAGGCCCCTAGTACATCTAGCGCGCCAATACTCCTTACTATGCAAAAATTAACGGCTGTAATGGATAATTCTATCAAAAACATTTTAGCCAAAATGCCCACTTATCAGCGTAAGCGCGACTGCTCTGTTTTAGATACTGAAGAGCATGAGGACGCTGAGGATAATGGTTCTGATATGCCCCTACACCAGTCTGAGGGGGCCAGGGAGGTTTTGTCTGAGGGAGAAATTTCAGATTCAGGGAAAATTTCTCAACAAGCTGAACCCGATGTGATTACATTTAAATTTAAGTTGGAACATCTCCGCGCTCTGCTTAAGGAGGTGTTATCCACTCTGGATGATTGTGAGAATTTGATCATCCCAGAGAAACTATGTAAAATGGACAAGTTCCTAGAGGTCCCGGGGCCCCCAGAAGCTTTTCCTATACCCAAGCGGGTGGCGGACATTGTAAATAAAGAATGGGAAAGGCCCGGTATACCTTTCGTCCCTCCCCCCATATTTAAAAAATTGTTTCCCATGGTCGACCCCAGAAAGGACTTATGGCAGACAGTCCCCAAGGTCGAGGGGGCGGTTTCTACTTTAAACAAACGCACCACTATACCCATAGAAGATAGTTGTGCTTTCAAAGATCCTATGGATAAAAAATTAGAAGGTTTGCTTAAAAAGATGTTTGTTCAGCAAGGTTACCTTCTACAACCAATTTCATGCATTGTCCCTGTCACTACAGCCGCGTGTTTCTGGTTCGATGAGCTAGAAAAGGCGATCGATAGTGATTCTCCTCCTTATGAGGAGATTATGGACAGAATCCGTGCTCTCAAATTGGCTAATTCTTTCACCCTAGACGCCACTTTGCAATTGGCTAGGTTAGCGGCGAAAAATTCTGGGTTTGCTATTGTGGCGCGCAGAGCGCTTTGGTTGAAATCTTGGTCAGCGGATGCGTCTTCCAAGAACAAATTGCTTAACATTCCTTTCAAGGGGAAAACGCTGTTTGGCCCTGACTTGAAAGAGATTATCTCTGATATCACTGGGGGTAAGGGCCACGCCCTTCCTCAGGATAGGTCTTTCAAGGCCAAAAATAAACCTAATTTTCGTCCCTTTCGTAGAAACGGACCAGCCCCAAGTGCTACGTCCTCTAAGCAAGAGGGTAATACTTCTCAAGCCAAGCCTGCCTGGAGACCAATGCAAGGCTGGAACAAGGGAAAGCAGGCCAAGAAGCCTGCCACTGCTACCAAGACAGCATGAAATGTTGGCCCCCGATCCGGGACCGGATCTGGTGGGGGGCAGACTCTCTCTCTTCGCTCAGGCTTGGGCAAGAGATGTTCTGGATCCTTGGGCACTAGAAATAGTCTCCCAAGGTTATCTTCTGGAATTCAGGGGGAGGTTCCACAGGTCTCAATTGTCTTCAGACCACATGAAAAGACAGGCATTCTTACATTGTGTAGAAGACCTGTTAAAAATGGGAGTGATTCATCCTGTTCCTTTAGGAGAACAAGGGATGGGGTTCTACTCCAATCTGTTCGTAGTTCCCAAAAAAGAGGGAACATTCAGACCAATCTTAGATCTCAAGATCCTAAACAAGTTTCTCAAGGTTCCATCGTTCAAAATGGAAACCATTCGAATAATTCTTCCTTCCATCCAGGAAGGTCAATTCATGACCACGGTGGATTTAAAGGATGCGTATCTACATATTCCTATCCACAAGGAACATCATCGGTTCCTAAGGTTCGCATTCCTGGACAAGCATTACCAATTTGTGGCACTTCCGTTCGGATTAGCCACTGCTCCAAGGATTTTCACAAAGGTACTAGGGTCCCTTCTAGCGGTGCTAAGACCAAGGGGCATTGCAGTAGTACCTTACTTGGACGACATTCTGATTCAAGCGTCGTCCCTTCCTCAAGCAAAGGCTCACACGGACATTGTCCTGGCCTTTCTCAGATCTCACGGGTGGAAAGTGAACGTAGAAAAAAGTTCTCTATCTCCGTCAACAAGGGTTCCCTTCTTGGGAACAATAATAGACTCCTTAGAAATGAGGATTTTTCTGACAGAGGCCAGAAAATCAAAACTTCTAAACTCTTGTCAAATACTTCATTCTGTTCCTCTTCCTTCCATAGCGCAGTGCATGGAAGTAATAGGTTTGATGGTAGCGGCAATGGACATAGTTCCTTTTGCGCGAATTCATCTAAGACCATTACAACTGTGCATGCTCAGTCAGTGGAATGGGGACTATACAGACTTGTCTCCGACGATACAAGTAGATCAGAGGACCAGAGATTCACTCCGTTGGTGGCTGTCCCTGGACAACCTGTCACAGGGGATGAGCTTCCGCAGACCAGAGTGGGTCATTGTCACGACCGACGCCAGTCTGGTGGGCTGGGGCGCGGTCTGGGGACCCCTGAAAGCTCAGGGTCTTTGGTCTCGGGAAGAATCTCTTCTCCCGATAAATATTCTGGAACTGAGAGCGATATTCAATGCTCTCAAGGCTTGGCCTCAGCTAGCAAAGGCCAAGTTCATACGGTTTCAATCAGACAACATGACGACTGTTGCGTACATCAACCATCAGGGGGGAACAAGGAGTTCCCTGGCGATGGAAGAAGTGACCAAAATCATTCAATGGGCGGAGACTCACTCCTGCCACTTGTCTGCAATCCACATCCCAGGAGTGGAAAATTGGGAAGCGGATTTTCTGAGTCGTCAGACATTTCATCCGGGGGAGTGGGAACTCCATCCGGAAATCTTTGCCCAAATTACTCAATTGTGGGGCATTCCAGACATGGATCTGATGGCCTCTCGTCAGAACTTCAAGGTTCCTTGCTACGGGTCCAGATCCAGGGATCCCAAGGCGACTCTAGTAGATGCACTAGTAGCACCTTGGACCTTCAAACTAGCTTATGTATTCCCGCCGTTTCCTCTCATCCCCAGGCTGGTAGCCAGGATCAATCAGGAGAGGGCATCGGTGATCTTGATAGCTCCTGCGTGGCCACGCAGGACTTGGTATGCAGACCTGGTGAATATGTCATCGGCTCCACCATGGAAGCTACCTTTGAGACGAGACCTTCTTGTTCAAGGTCCGTTCGAACATCCGAATCTGGTCTCACTCCAACTGACTGCTTGGAGATTGAACGCTTGATCTTATCAAAGCGAGGGTTCTCAGATTCTGTCATTGATACTCTTGTTCAGGCCAGAAAGCCTGTAACTAGAAAAATTTACCACAAAATATGGAAAAAATATATCTGTTGGTGTGAATCTAAAGGATTCCCTTGGGACAAGGTAAAAATTCCTAAGATTCTATCCTTTCTTCAAGAAGGTTTGGAGAAAGGATTATCTGCAAGTTCCTTGAAGGGACAGATTTCTGCCTTGTCTGTGTTACTTCACAAAAAGCTGGCAGCTGTGCCAGATGTTCAAGCCTTTGTTCAGGCTCTGGTTAGAATCAAGCCTGTTTACAAACCTTTGACTCCTCCTTGGAGTCTCAATTTAGTTCTTTCAGTTCTTCAGGGGGTTCCGTTTGAACCCTTACATTCCGTTGATATTAAGTTATTATCTTGGAAAGTTTTGTTTTTGGTTGCAATTTCTTCTGCTAGAAGAGTTTCAGAATTATCTGCTCTGCAGTGTTCTCCTCCTTATCTGGTGTTCCATGCAGATAAGGTGGTTTTACGTACTAAACCTGGTTTTCTTCCGAAAGTTGTTTCTAACAAAAACATTAACCAGGAGATAGTCGTGCCTTCTTTGTGTCCGAATCCAGTTTCAAAGAAGGAACGTTTGTTGCACAATTTGGATGTTGTTCGTGCTCTAAAATTCTATTTAGATGCTACAAAGGATTTTAGACAAACATCTTCCTTGTTTGTTGTTTATTCTGGTAAAAGGAGAGGTCAAAAAGCAACTTCTACCTCTCTCTCTTTTTGGATTAAAAGCATCATCAGATTGGCTTATGAGACTGCCGGACGGCAGCCTCCTGAAAGAATCACAGCCCATTCCACTAGGGCTGTGGCTTCCACATGGGCCTTCAAGAACGAGGCTTCTGTTGATCAGATATGTAAGGCAGCGACTTGGTCTTCACTGCACACTTTTACTAAATTTTACAAGTTTGATACTTTTGCTTCTTCTGAGGCTATTTTTGGGAGAAAGGTTTTGCAAGCCGTGGTGCCTTCCATCTAGGTGACCTGATTTGCTCCCTCCCTTCATCCGTGTCCTAAAGCTTTGGTATTGGTTCCCACAAGTAAGGATGACGCCGTGGACCGGACACACCTATGTTGGAGAAAACAGAATTTATGTTTACCTGATAAATTACTTTCTCCAACGGTGTGTCCGGTCCACGGCCCGCCCTGGTTTTTTAATCAGGTCTGATAATTTATTTTCTTTAACTACAGTCACCACGGTATCATATGGTTTCTCCTATGCAAATATTCCTCCTTTACGTCGGTCGAATGACTGGGGAAGGCGGAGCCTAGGAGGGATCATGTGACCAGCTTTGCTGGGCTCTTTGCCATTTCCTGTTGGGGAAGAGAATATCCCACAAGTAAGGATGACGCCGTGGACCGGACACACCGTTGGAGAAAGTAATTTATCAGGTAAACATAAATTCTGTTTTTTTGCCTTTCGTCACAGGAGTTTGGCAGAAAAGTGTCGGAAGATTTTGGAGTAGTTCCTTAGGAAGGGTATCTGCCCTTTGAGATGGGACTGGAGTTTTAAGTAGTCTTGTCAGCCTATCAGTGAGAGCATTGATGAAAGTTAGAGTCTGGAGATGCAGGGAGAGTCTTTCTGCGAAACCATCCAGATTCATATTAACAGCTCCTCCTGCCTGCTTTCTTCACTCAAGTTCATTACAGGGGATTTTTGGTACTATCGACTTAGATGGTTGAGATTGTTGGTGACTTCCGGGGAAGCATGTATATCTCTGTTTGGGGTGATGGTTCCCCCAATAATTCGAGAACATTTTTAAGCCTTGGAGCTTATATTCTTTAATTTGATTATTTTAAGTTTTTCTAACATTTCTGGAACTTGAGAATTTTCTGTTTAGCCCTTGAGTTTAGCCTTTGAGTATTCTGGCAGATACATCATATCCTAGGTGACACACAGGACCTGTTGTGGGTACTATTTAAGTCTGCTCCTTCCATCTACACAGAAGGAGTGTTTGTTTCTCCAACATTGGTGTGTCCGGTCCACAGTGTCATCCATTACTTGTGGGATATTCTCCTCCCCCACAGGGAAAGGCAAGGAGAGCACACAGCAAGAGCTGTCCATATAGTCCCTCCCAGGCTCCGCCCCCCCAGTCATTCTCCTTGCCGCTCTGAACAAGTAGCATCTCCTCGGGGATGGTGAGGAGTTTGTGGTGTTTAGTTGTAGTTTTTTATTCTTCTATCAAGAGTTTGTTATTTTAAAATAGTGCTGGTATGTACTATTTACTCTGAAACAGAAAGGGATGAAGATTTCTGTTTGTGAGAGGAAGATGATTTTAGCAGACAGTAACTAAAATCGATTGCTGTTTCCACATAGGACTGTTGAGATGAGATAACTTCAGTTGGGGGAAACAGCAGACTTTTCTGCTTAAGGTATGACTAGCCATATTTCTAACAAGAATGTGTAATGCTGGAAGGCTGTCATTTCCCCTCATGGGGACCGGTAAGCCATTTTCTTAGTCTCAAACAGAATAAAGGGCTTATTATGGGCTATAAACTGGTAGACACTTTTAGGGGCTAAATCGATTGCTTTATTTAAGTATTATATGCAGTTTGAAGTTGTATTTCACACTTTTATAACATTGGGGAACGTTTTTAGCACCAGGCACTTGTTAAGACACCTTCCCAGTCAGGAAGGGCCTTTCTCTGTAGTAGGCAGAGCCTCATTTTCGCGCCATTACTGTGCAGTTAATTTTGAGTTCAATGCATGCAGCTGCATGTGTGAGGGTCTGGAATCCACTAAAAACGTTCCTAGAAGGCTTCATTTGGTATCATATACCCCCCTGGGATTGGTGAAGTTGCAGCAAAGGCTGTGGCTGGGACTGTAAGGGGGTTAAAATTAAAAACGGCTCTGGTTTACACATTTTAAGGGTTAACAGCTTGAAAATTGGGGTGCAATACTTTGAATGTATTAAGACACTGTGGTAAAGATTGGATAATTCCTTCATAGTTTTTCACATATTCAGTAATAAAGTGTGCCCTGTTTAACATTTAAAGAGACAGTAACGGTTTTGTTTTAAAACGGTTTTTGTGCTTTATTAACCAGTTTAAGCCTGTTTAACATGTCTGTACCTTCAGATAGATCATGTTCTGTATGTATGGTAGCCAATGTAGTTCCCCATTCAAATATAGTGTGATAATTGTGCCATTGCGTCCAAACAAAGTAAGGACAGAACTGTCACAAATTGTAAAGTTGCCCAGGATGATTCCTCAGATGAAGGAAGTAGACATAGTTCTACATCATCTCCTTCTGTGTCTATACCAGTTATGCCCGCGCAGGCGACCCCTAGTACTTCTAGCCCGCCAATGCTTGTTACTATGCAGTAATTGACGGCAGTAATTGATAACTCCATAGCTAATATTTTATCCAAAATGCCAGCATTTCAGAGAGAGCGCGATTGCTCTGTTTTAAACACTGTAGAGCAGGAGGGCGCTGATGATAATTTTTCTGTCATACCCTCACACCAATCTGAAGTGGCAGTGAGGGAGGGTTTGTCAGATGGGGAAATTTCTGATACAGGAAGAATTTCTCAGCAGGCAGAACCTGATGTTGTGACATTTAAATTTAAATTAGAGCATCTCTGCGCATTACTTAAGGAGGTACTATCTACTCTGGATGATTGTGACAATCTGGTCAACCCAGAAAAATTGTGCAAGATGGACAGTTCCTTGAGGTCCCGGTGCACCCTGATGCTTTTCCGATACCTAAACGGGTGGCGGACATAGTGAATAAGGAGTGGGAGAAGCCAGGCATACCTTTTGTCCCTCCTCCTATATTTAAGAAATTGTTCCCTATGGTCGACCCCAGGAAGGACACATGGCAAACAGTCCCTAAGGTCGAGGGGGAGTTTTCTACTCTAGCCAAGCGCACGACCATTCCTATTGAGGACAATTGTGCTTTCAAAGATCCTATGGATAAAAAATTGGAGGGTTTGCTTAAAAATATTTTTGTACAGCAAGGTTACCTCCTTCAACCTATTTCGTGCATTATTCCTGTCACTACAGCGGCGTGGTTCTGGTTCGAGGAACTGGAAAAGTCGCTCAGTAGGGAGACTCTGTATGAGGAAGTCATGGACAGAATTTACGCACTTAAGTTAGCTAATTCCTTTATTTTAGACGCCGCTTTGCAGTTAGCGAGGTTAGCGGCAAAAAATTCAGGGTTTACAATTGTGGCGCGCAGAGCGCTCTGGCTAAAGTCTTGGTCGGCGGATGTATCTTCCAAGACAAAATTGCTTAATACCCCTTTCAAAGGTAAGACCCCTTTTGTGCCAGAATTGAAAGAGATTATTCCAGTCATCACTGGGGGAAAGGGCCATGCCCTCCCACAAGATAAACCTTTCAAGGCTAAGAATAAGTCCAATTTTCGTTCCTTTCGCAATTTCAGGAACGGACCGGCTTCCAACTCGGCAGCCTCTAGACAAGAGGGTAACACTTCCCAGACTAAACCAGCTTGGAAATCAATGCAAGGCTGGAACAAGGGTAAACAGGCCAAGAAACCTGCTGCTGCTACCAAGACAGCATGAAGAGGTAGCCCCCGATCCGGAACCGGATCTAGTAGGGGGCAGACTCTCTCTCTTTGCTCAGGCTTGGGCAAGAGATGTTCAGGATCCCTGGGCACTAGAAATAGTCTCTCAGGGTTATCTTCTAGAATTCAAGGAACTACCCCCAAGGGGAAGGTTCCACATGTCTCACTTATCTTCAAACCAAGTAAAGAGACAGGCATTCTTACATTGTGTAGAAGACCTGTTAAAGATGGGAGTGATACTCCCAGTTCCAACTATGGAACAAGGTCAGGGGTTTTACTCAAATCTGTTTGTAGTTCCCAAAAAAAAAAAAAAAAAAAAGAGGGAACTTTCAGACCAATTCTGGATTTAAAAATTCTAAACAAATTTCTCAGAGTGCCATCGTTCAAAATGGAAACTATTCGAACGATTTTACTTACAATCCAGGAGGGTCAATTTATGACTACCGTGGATCTAGAGGATGTGTATCTGCATATTCCTATCCACAAAGATCATCATCAGTTCCTAAGGTTCGCCTTTCTGGACAAACATTACCTATTGTGGCTCTCCCATTCGGACTAGCCACTGCTCCAAGGATTTTCACAAAGGTGATCGGGTCCCTTCTAGCGGTTCTAAGACCCAGGGGCATTGCAGTGGCACCTTACTTGGACGACATCCTAATTCAAGCGTCGTCTCTTTCAAAGACAAAGGCTCACACATTGTTCTAGCCTTTCTCAGATCTCACGGGTGGTAGGTGAACATAGAAAAATGTTCCCCGTCTCCGTCAACAAGAGTCCCTTTCTTGGGAACAATAATAGATTCTTTAGAAATGAAGATTTTCCTGACAGATGTCAGAGAGTCAAAGCTTCTAAACGCTTGTCAAGTTCTTCACTCTGTTCTACGGCCTTCCATAGCTCAGTGCATGGAAGTAGTAGGGTTGATGGTTGCAGCAATGGACATAGTTCCTTTTGCACGAATTCATCTAAGACCATTACAACTGTGCATGCTCAAACAGTGGAATGGGGACTATACAGACTTGTCTCCAGTGATTCAAGTAGATCAGAAGACCAGAGACTCACTCCGTTGGTGGCTGACTCAGGATCACCTGTCCCAGGGAATGAGCTTCCGCAGACCAGAGTGGGTCATTGTCACGACCGACGCCAGTCTATTAGGCTGGGGCGCGGTCTGGGATTCCCTGAAAGCTCAGGGTCTATGGTCTCGGGAATAGTCTCTTCTCCCGATAAACATCCTGGAACTGAGAGCGATATTCAATGCTCTCCGGGCTTGGCCTCAACTAGCAAAGGCCAGATTCATAAGATTCCAATCAGACAACATGACGACTGTTGCTTACTTCAACCATCAGGGGGGAACAAGGAGTTCCCTGGCGATGAGAGAGGTGACCAAGATCATCAAATGGGCGGAGGATCACTCCTACCACCTGTCTGCGATCCACATCCCAGGAGTGGAAAACTGGGAGGCGGATTATCTGAGTCGTCAGACCTTTCATCCGGGGGAGTGGGAACTCCACCCGGAGGTGTTTGCCCAGTTGACCCAATTATGGGGCATTCCAGACATGGATCTGATGGCGTCTCGTCAGAACTTCAAGGTTCCTTGCTACGGGTCCAGATCCAGGGATCCCAAGGCGACTCTAGTGGATGCATTAGTGGCGCCTTGGACTTTCAACCTAGCTTATGCGTTTCCACCGTTCCTTCTCATTCCCAGGCTGGTAGCCAGGATCAAACAGGAGAAGGCCTCGGTGATTTTGATAGCTCCTTCGTGGCCACGCAGGACTTGGTATGCAGACCTGGTGAATATGTCATCGGCTCCACCATGGAAGCTACCTTTGAGACAGGATCTTCTAGTACAAGGTCCATTCGAACATCCAAATCTAGTTTCTCTCCAGCTGACTGCTTGGAAATTGAACGCTTGATTTTGTCTAAGCGTGGGTTTTCGGATTCTGTGATAGATACTCTGGTACAAGCCAGAAAACCTGTGACTAGAAAGATTACCATAAAATCTGGAAAAGATATATCTGTTGGTGTGAATCCAAGGGATTCTCATGGAGTAAGATTAAAATTCCTAGGATCCTTTCCTTTCTCCAAGAAGGTTTGGATAAGGGATTATCAGCGAGTTCTCTAAAAGGACAGATTTCTGCTTTATCTGTCTTGTTACACAAACGACTGGCAGCTGTGCCAGATGTTCAAGCTTTTGTTTAGGCTTTGGTCAGGATCAAGCCTGTTTACAGACCCTTGACTCCTCCCTGGAGTCTAAATTTGGTTCTTTCAGTTCTTCAAGGGGTTCCGTTTGAACCCTTACATTCCATAGATATCAAGTTGTTATCTTGGAAAGTTCTGTTTTTGGTTGCTATTCTTCTGCTAGAAGAGTTTCTGCATTATCTGCTCTGCAGTGTAATCCGCCCTATCTGGTGTTCCATTCAGATAAGGTTGTTTTGCGTACTAAACCTGGTTTCCTTCCAAAGGTTGTTTCCAACAAGAATATTAACCAGGAAATAGTTGTGCCTTCTTTGTGTCCGAATCCAGTTTCAAAGAAGGAACGCTTGTTACACAATTTAGATGTAGTCCGTGCTTTAAAGTTCTATTTAGAAGCAACAAAGGATTTCAGACAAACGTCTTCTCTGTTTGTAGTTTATTCTGGCAAGAGGAGAGGTCAAAAAAGCTACTGCTACCTCTCTTTCCTTTTGGCTGAAAAGCATCATACGATTGGCTTACGAGACTGCCGGACGGCAGCCTCCTGAACGAATCACAGCTCACTCTACTAGGGCTGTGGCTTCCACATGGGCCTTCAAGAACGAGGCTTCTGTTCATCAGATATGTAAGGCAGCGACCTGGTCTTCTCTGCACACTTTGTCCAAATTCTACAAATTTGATACTTTTGCTTCTTCGGAGGCTATTTTTGGGAGAAAGGTTTTGCAAGCCGTGGTGCCTTCTGTTTAGGTAACCTGATTTGCTCCCTCCCTTCATCCGTGTCCTAAAGCTTTGGTATTGGTTCCCACAAGTAATGGATGACACCGTGGACCGGACACACCAATGTTGGAGAAAACAGAATTTATGCTTACCTGATAAATTACTTTCTCCAACGGTGTGTCCGGTCCACGGCCCGCCCTGGTTTTTTAATCAGGTTTGAAGAATTTCTTTCTCTATACACTACAGTCACCACGGCACACTATAGTTTCTCCTTTTTTTCTCCTAACCGTCGGTCGAATGACTGGGGGGGCGGAGCCTGGGAGGGACTATATGGACAGCTCTTGCTGTGTGCTCTCCTTGCCTTTCCCTGTGGGGGAGGAGAATATCCCACAAGTAATGGATGACACCGTGGACCGGACACACCGTTGGAGAAAGTAATTTATCAGGTAAGCATAAATTCTGTTTTTTCTAGCTTCCAGCCCAGGCACAGCAGGTTTATCTATCCTAGAGAACAGGCTGGACCTGTTTTAGGTATTATCTTGGATGGGTGCTTGATTCTGGATCTAGGGGTCCTAGAGGCCAGAGCTAGGCTTCTTTTTTGGGCAGTCTCTCTTCTCTTGGTTTGCAGAGAGAGGGAAGTTTTTGTGGTGACTTTGGAGTCATTGTCCTGGTATCTATTGCACTGTGGGAATATTTTCTTTCCACTGTTGGAACAGGGTCCAATAAGGGGAGGGACTTCCCGTCCTAATTAGGTTCTATGATTTTTAAGCTAAACTTATTAGTTCTTCTTTTTTGCCGGAAAATGTAAGTCTCTCTCTTCCCTTTGTTCAGAAGGATGTCTTTCCTGTTTCATCCTTTTGATCAAATCCGGTTCTTAGGAACCATATCTTCCAGTAGACCTCGTTCTGATACTAGGTTTCCTTTTGGGGATCTGGGGTTTAATGTGGCAGTATTCTGCTTCCAGATGTTACAGTAGCTCCTGGGTCCTTGGCATTTCTGGTTTTCTAACCATCGGCTGTTAAGAGACTTTTAGGGATTCTCTCTTGTCTTTTTGATCCTCAGAGTGGGATCTAGACTTGAGTATCTTGTGTAGACACCAGGGTGGATCTTGGATGCTGTTTTGTCTTACGAACAGAATCTTTTTTTCCTGGGATCTTGCAAATTTCCTCATCGGGTTTTGTCCTCTAGTCCTCCTTCTGGCCTTCGTTGGCACTGGGGTGAAGCGTAATATAGCCAGCCGAGGCCGGGTCTTTGGCAAGACGTTGTTTTTTCAAGGGTTTTTTCTTTATTTTCCTCCAGGATGATCTAGAGAAGGGCCTTCCTAGCTAGTTATGGCTCAAGCAGTCCTTTTTGGGACTGCTAGCTGTCATAACCTGAGGGTTACCTTAGCTGCCTAGCATGTGGAAGGTTGTGCTTTGAATCTTGCTGCAGTCCTTGCTTCTTGAATGGGGGCTCGCAAGCAGTTTTTCGATTCCCTGTTTGTTTTTCTGTTTTCAGAGGATCATTGATCTTTCAGGTGTTTAGTTCTTTTGCTCCGTCTGGAGTTTAACCTTTATTTTTAGGGGGTTGCATCGGGTTACTTTTGTTCCCGTGCAGGAGGTGGTCTTTGAATTCTTTTCGTCAAATTATTTCTACATGCCATAGTCCCTGTGTTGCAATCTTGCAATACGTACTCCTTAAAGGAGTCTACTTTTTATTAAGACTGTGTTACGAGATTTGTTAGGGTTTTCTCCCTAAGATTCTTTTTTTATATGTCATTTCCCTTTCTAAATGGTAAAGGGTTTTTTCCCCTATCAGGGAATCAGGCCTTGCTGTTCTTTTTAGACTATGGAGGCTAAGTTGCCTTCTTTATTTTAGGGGAGGGGTGTTTTGTTCGCTTGACCTAGGGGTCAGCGGGACACTAGCCTCCTCAGAGGTTATGACTCAGTTTGAGAGTAGTGACGTCATCTTGGGTCTCATGAGATCTCTATGGTTCTGATTGTTGAGCGGCTATCGGGTCCTCCTAGCATTCTTTTTCTTTTTTACTTCTGCTGAAGCAGCCTTCGGGAGAATTGGTTTGTTGCAGGCTGTGGTGCCCTTAGATTTGGGCCGCCTCTTCTTTCCCTCCCGTTAGCATTCAGTGTCCTCTGTAGCTTGTGTATAATTCCCCACAAGTAATGAATGCAGCTGTGGACTCTCCCTGTACAGAAGGAAAGGAAATTATCTGCTAAGCATAATTTATGTTTTCTCTATACTGTCTGGGTCATAGGAGGTGGTGAGTGCCCCAGCCATAGGGGGTATAAGGTGCCGGTTGTTTTTCTTTGATTTAATTAGGGTTACCTAGTTATGGAGGATTCTGATTTTTTTAGAGGGGGATCCCCCTACGACAGAATTCGATACTTGTGTATATTGTGAGGAGGCCCGGGTAGTCCAGCCCTCTCAATTATGTTCTGTATGCCGCAACAGGGTGTTTTCATCAACCAATGTTGAGATGTTAGATACCACTGAGCCTTCTGCCTCTGAGGACTCTTCGTCCCGTGATTTGTGTCCCCTAGAGTCATCTGATCCTACACATGCAGCTTCCCCTGGCACCACTAATCCTCCGCCTGGAGGGGGGGCTTTTTCCACCAGACGTTACTGCGCAGTTCTGTATGGCCATGTTTGCGGCCTTATTGGTTTTGCCTCGTACTGCTATGCGCAAACGAAGGGTTAATCCATGCATTCCTTCCCAGGGAGCATTGCGTAAATTGATGGTTGTATCTGATCAGTCATCTGGGGATGCGGTTCTCTCTGAGGCTTCAGAGGACGGACCTCCTGGGTCAGAGCCTTCTGTTTCTATTTCTCCGGCAGAGGAGGATTTCGCCTTTAGATTTAGAGTGGCATGTCTGCGCTTGCTTCTGAGAGAAGTTTTGGCGATATTAGAGATTCCTAGTACTGATCTGCCAGTCGAATCTCAGATCTCTAAATCAGATAGCGAACTTGATTAAGACGGGTGGAGAAGGATGGAGATCCTATTCCTTTTGTCTATTTCCTTTTTAGAATCCCAGTTCCGGGCTGTATGGGGGGTTGTGTTGTTGCACATCACTACTTGGCTGTCACTTTTTTGTGCTCTTGCCTATTGTTTTTTCTTTTCCATTTAAGGATAGTTTATTCTTAGAGCTCTTGGTTATTGAGGAAACTCTTTTTAGAAAGATGGTTCGTCATACGGGATATTTATGTATTGACGACTTAGGTTGCCGCACTTTCTGGAAACTTCCTGTTGAAGCACCTCTGTCTCAATTCGGGGTGATATTTCCCTCGATATTTTCAAGAAAGTATTAAGCCATTGGAGCTTATAATTCCTTATCTGGATTATTCACAGACTGCTAGCCCTAAGATAGGGCTTCAGGTTTTTTCTGTTTAGACCTTGACTTCTAAGTCTGCTCTTTCCTTCTTCTTCAGTGAGTTAATTTGGTTCCACTATTCTGCGTTTTTTTACCGTTTTGATGACCTGAGCTATCCAGGTGGTTTTGGAGCCGACTCAGTCCTGGAATAAGTCCAGGCAGTGCAGGCCCAGCTAACATAGATGACAGGAGGGACCTGTTTCAGGTCCTATCTTGGATCGCGTTGGGGACTGACTATCGCCTTTTTTTTCAGGCGCTTGATTCAGGATCGTATAGGATCCATGGGTCCTAGAGGTCAGAGCTAGGCTTCAAATAATCCAGCCTTCCAGGGCAGTTTTTCCTTCTCTTGATCCTGTCTTTTCGACAGAGAGAGGGAAGCCTTTCAGGTGGGTGTGAGTTTTTGTTCTCTTTTGGAGTCATTGCCTATCGCAGTGTGAGGTTTGGGATATTATTCAAACCGCTGTTGTTTCATGGTCCGTTAGAGGGAGGGAACTCCTGTATTTGAGTCCTATAGTTCTAAAGCAAAACTTATCATGTCTCCTTGTTCCAGAGGGAGACTATAAGGTACATTCAACCTTTTGTACGGGAGGAGCAGTGCAGGATCACTGTCGAGGATGGATATCATACCTTTTGATTCCTCCTTTGGGAACTTTCTGGTTCCTAAGGCCCGGCACTTCTAGTACTTTTTTTTTGAGGGGGGCGGGGTGGTGGCTAGAATCCAGATCTAACAGTAGCTTCCCTTGTCTTGACGATTCTGGTTTATTTACTATTGTCTCTTCTGATAGAAACCTTTAGGGTTTTCATCTGTCTGCCTCGATCTTCAGAGATGGATCTGGATCTTCAGGAAATCTTTCCTGCTCTGAGGGTTTAGTCTACTGGGTTCGTCCCAGTGTAGGGATTCTAGTCGGTCTTACTTTTGCTGGCTTGGATCTCCTTCTGAGGACGAGAGACTCCCTATAGTTAAGGGGAAGTATCTCGGGTTTGGTAGTCTTAGCCGAAGAGAAGGTTTTACTGAGAGGTTATGGTCCTCTCCTTAAAGCACGTAAGCTGGTCCCTCGTCATCTATCATAGGTGTGGAGGACCCCTTCGGCTGTGAAGAGCGTGGTTCGTCCTGGCTCACTATTCAGGCCTGCCAGGATTCTTTCCTTCCTCCAGGATGATCTGGAGAAGGGCCTCTTAGCTAGTTCCTTGTTGGGGCAGTTTTGGCACTGTCTGTTTTTTTCAGCTTCAGAGGCTTGTTGAGCTTCTGGACGTACAGTTTTCTTTTGTTAAGTGTATCCAATCCACGGATCATCCATTACTTATGGAATATATTCTCCTTCCCAACAGGAAGTTGCAAGAGTCCACCCACAGCAAAGCTGCTATATAGCTCCTCCCCTAACTGCCATATTCAGTCATTCTCTTGCAAGCCTCAACATAGATAGGAGGTCGTGAGAGTCTGTGGTGATTTATACTTAGTTTATTCTTCAATCAAAAGTTTGTTATTTTTAAATGGCACCGGAGTGTGCTGTTTATCTCAGGCAGTATTTGGAAGAAGAATCTGCCTGCGTTTTTCTATGATCTTAGCAGACGTAACTGAGATCCATTTGCTGTTCTCACACATTCTGAGGAGTGAGGTACTTCAGAGGGGGAATGGCGTGCAGGTTTTCCTGCAGATAAGGTATGTGCAGTAAAATATTTTTCTAGGAATGGAATTGAAAATACTGCTGATACCGAAGTAATGTAAGTAAAGCCTTAAATGCAGCGATAGCGACTGGTATCAGGCTTATTAATAGAGATACATACTCTTATAAAAATGCGTTTTAAAACGTTTGCTGGCATGTTTAATCGTTTTTTAACGTACATTGGTGATAACACTGTAATGTTGGTATAGCCTTAAATGCAGTAAAAGCGACTGGTATAAGGCTTATTAATAGAGATACATACTCTTGTAAAAATGTGTTTTAAAACGTTTGCTGGCATGTTTAATCGTTTTTTAACATATGTTTGGTGATAAAACTTATTGGGGCCTAAGTTTTTTTCCACATGGCTGGCTTAAATTTTGCATAGAAACAGTTAACTGAAGCTTCCCACTGTTGTAATATGAGTGGGAGGGGCCTAATTTAGCGCTTTTTTGCGCAGTTGAAATTACAAAATGAATTATCCAGATTCCCTCAGCAGTCCCATGAATACTACAGGACATTTCTAAAGGGCTAAAAAGACTTCCAAAATCGTTTTTAGGGAAGGTAATCCACAGCTCTGCTGTGGCAGTTTTGTTGTGTCTGTTTTTAAAAAAAACGTCTGTCGTTTTTTGTTTTTTTTTATCTGTTTTTTGCATTAAGGGGTTAATCATCCATTTGCAAGTGGGTGCAATGCTCTGTTACCTTATTACATGTACTGTAAAAATTTCGTTTGTTTTACTGCCTTTTTTTCACTGTTTTTCAAATTTTGACAAAATTTGTTTCTCTTAAAGGCACAGTAACGTTTTATATATTTGCTTGTTAACTTGATTTAAAGTGTTTTCCAAGCTTATTAGTCTCATTATTAGTCTGTTCTAACATGTCTGACATAGAGGAAGCTCTGTGTTCATTATGTTTTAAGGCCATGGTGGAACCCCATCTTAGAATGTGTACCAGATGTACTGATTTCATGTTAAACAATAAAGATCATTTTTTGTCTTTAAAAACATTATCACCAGAGGATTCTGTCGTGGGGGTAGTTATGCCGACTAACTCTCCCCACGTGTCAGACCTTTTGACTCCCGCTTTAGGGACTCACGCTCAAATGGCGCCAAGTACATCAAGGGCACCCATAGCGTTTATTTTACCAGGGGATTCTGTCGAGGGGAAAGTTATGCCGATTAACTCTCCCCACGTGTCAGACCCTTCGACTCCCGCTTCAGGGACTCACGCTCAAATGGCGCCAAGTACATCAAGGGCGTCCATAGCGTTTATTTTACAAAACATGGCAAAGGTGGTGATTAATACTCTGGCAGCAGTATTAGTCAGACTACCTGAAATTAAAGGAAAGCAGATAGCTCTGGGGGTAGATACAGAGCATACAGACGCTTTAAGAACCATGTATGATACTACCTCACAATATGCTTAGTCTGTGGGTGATTTTTTTTTGACTCAGGGAAGATGATTTAACCTGATTCTGATATTTCTACATTTAAAATTTATGCTTGAGAACCTCCACTTGTTGCTCAGGGAGGCTTTGGCTGCTCTGATTGAATGTGTACAATCGCAGGGCCAGAGAAATTGTGTAGACTGGATAAATAATATGCAGTGCCGGTGTGTACTGATGTTTTTCCAATACCTAAAGAGGTTTACTAAAATTTTTTTTTAATAAGGAATGGGATAGACCAGGTGTGCCGTTCTCTTCCCCTCCTATTTTTTAGAAGAATGTTTTCTAATAGTTACCACCACGGGACTTCTGGCAGACAGTTCCTAAGGTGGAGAGAAGAGTTTCTACTCTAGCTAAGCGTACCACTACCTCTGGCGAGGACAGTTGTGCTTTTTAGATCCAATGGATAAAAAATGTTTATTCAACAGGGTTTTATCCTGCAGCCCCTTGCATACATTGCTTCTGTCACTGCTGCTGCGGCGTTCTGGGTTGAGTCTCTTGATGAGGCTTTAAGTTAGCGACTCCATTGGATGAATATATTTGACAAGCTTATGCTAGCCAATTCCTTTGTTTTCTGATGCCTTTGTTCATTTGACTAGACTAACAGCTAAGAATTCTGTTTTTTACTATACTGGCGCGCAGAGCGCTATGGCTTATATCATGGTCAGCTGTCGTGACTTTTATAAATAAGCTACTTAACTTCCCTTCAAGGGGCAGACCCTATTTGGGCCTGGTTTGAAGGAGATTATTGCTTATATCACTGGAGGAAAAGGTCATGCCCTTCCTCAGGATAGGAATCAAGGGCCAAAAATGGTCTAATTTTCGTGCCTTTTAAAACTTCAGGGCAGGTGTGGCATCCACTTCCTCTAAGGCAAAACAAGAGGGAATTTTTGCTCAGTCCAAGGCGGTCTGGAGACAATTGGACCTGGAACAAAGATAAGCAGGCCAAGGAGCCTGCTGCTGCCTCTAAGGCAGCATGAAGGAACGGACCCCTATCCGGTAACGGATCCTATAGGGGGCAGACTTTCATTCTTTGCCCGGGCGTGGGCAAGAGATGCCCAGGATCCCTAGGCATTGGAATTTATATCCCAGAGATTTCAAAGATATCCCCCCCAAAAAAGGGGAGATTTCGCCTTCACAATTATCTGCAAACCAGATAAAGAAGGAGGCATTCTTACATTGTGTACGAGATCCATCCAGTTCCAAGAGAGGAACAGGGACAGAGTTTTTACTCAAATCTGTTTGTGGTTCCCAAGGTGAGGGAACCTTCAGACCTATTTTGGATCTAAAGATCTTAAACAAATTAGAATTCCGTCATTTAAGATGGAAACTATTCGTACCATCTTAACTATGATCCAGGAGAGTCAATAGAGGACTACAATGGATTTGAAGGATGCTTATCCTCACATTGTGATGCATAAAGATCACCTTCGTTTTTCAGGTTTGCCTTTCTAGACAGGCATTACCAGTTTGTAGCTCTTTCCTTTGGGATATCTACAGCCCCAAGAATCTTTATGGAGGTTCTGGGGTCGCTTTGGCGGCCCTTAGGCCGCGGGGCATAGAAGTGGCCCCTTAGTTAGACGACATCCTGATACAGGCGTCAAACATCCAAATTGCCAAGTCTCAGACGGACGTAGTACTGGCATTTCTGAGATCACATGGGTGGAAAGTGAACAAGGAAAGAGTTCTCTATCTCCAATCTCAAGGGTTTCCCTCCTAGGGACTCTGATAGATTCTGTAGAAATGAAAATTTACCTGACGGAGTCCAGGTTGTCAAAGTTTCTAAATTTCTGCAGTGTTTTTCATCCCATCCGCGCCCTTCGGTGGCTCAGTACATGAATGAAATCGGCTTAATAGGTAGCGGCAAGGGACATAGTACCGTTTGCACGTCTACATTTCAGACCGCTGCAACTATGAATGCTCAGTCAGAGGAACGGGGATTCCACAGATTTGTCCCCCTGTTGATCCTGGACCAAGAGACCAGAGATTCTCTTCTCTGGTGACTATGTCGGGTCCATCTGTCCAAGGGTATGACCTTCCGCAGGTCAGATGGGACAATTGTTGCAATGGATGCCAGCCTTTAAGGTTGGGATGCAGTCTGGAACTTCCTGAAGGCTCAGGGATAGTGGGCTTAGGAGGAGACCCTCCTTCTAATAACTATTATGGGAGTGATATTCCATGCTCTTCAGACTTGGCCTCAGTTAGCAACTCTGAGGTACATCATACTCAGTCGGACAATATACACGACTGTGGCTTACATCAGCCATCAAGGGGGAACAGAAGTTCCCTAGTGAGGTTAGAAGTCTTACAATAATTCACTGGACAGAGGCTCACTCTTGTCTATCAGCTATCCATATCCCAGGTGTTGAGAACTGGGAGGTGGATTTTCTAAGTCGTCAGACTTTTCTTCCGGGGGAGTGGGATTTCCTCCGGAGGTCAAGACCAAGCAGGAGAGGGCTTTGGTGTTTTTCACAGCGCCTGCGTAGCCACGCAGGACCTGGTATGCAGATCTGGTGGACATGTCATCCTTTCCATCACGGTCTCTGCTTCTGAGACAGGTCCCTCTACCTCAGGGTCCTTTCAACCATCTAAATAGAATCAATCTGAGATGGACTGCCTGGAGACTGAACGCTTGATGTTATCAAAGCATGGCTTCTCCGAGTCAGTCATTGATACCTTAAATACAGACATGAAAGCCTGTCTCTAGGAAAATTGAACATAGATATGGTGTAAATATCTTATTGTTATGAATCCAAGGGTTACTCATGAAGTAAAGCCTGGATTCCCAGGATATTATCTTTTCTCCAAGATGTTTTTGAGAAAAGGGTTGTCAGCTAATTCCTTAAAAGGGACAGATTTTTACTCTGTCTATTTTTTTTTGCACCAGCGTCTGGCAGGTATTCTAGACGTTCAGGCATTTGGTCAGGCTTTGGTTAGATCCAAGCCTGTGTTTAAAACTGTTGCTCCACCATGGAGCTTAAACCTGGTTCTTATGGCTCTTCAAGAAGTTCCGTTTGAACCTTTTTTGTTCCATAGATATCAATCTTTATCTTGGAAAGTTCCTTTTGGGTAGCTATTTCCTCGACTCGTAGAGTCTCCAAGTTATCTGTGTTACAATGTGATTCTCCTTATCTGGTCCTTCGTACGGATAAGGTAGTCCTGCGTACCAACCTGGGTTTTTTCCTAAGGTGGTATCTAACAAGAACATCACTCAAGAGATAGTTGTTCCATGCTTGTATCCTAATCCTTCCTCAAAGAAGGAACGTCTATTACACAATATTGGACGTGGTTTGTGCTTTAAAGTTTACTTACAAGTTACTACAGTTTTCATCAAACGTTCACCTTGTTTGTTGTCTATTCTGGACAGAGGAGAGGTCAAAAGACTTCAGCAGCCTCTCTGTCTTTTTGTTAAAAAGCATAATTCATTTAGCTTATGAGACTGCTGGACAGCAGCCTCCTGAAGGGATTGCAGCTCATTCTACTAGAGCTGTGGTTTTCACTTGGGCCTTTTTTAAATGTGGCTTCTGTTGAACAGATTTACAAGACGGAGTCTTGGTCTGCGCTTCATACTTTTTCAAGTTTAACAAATTTGATACCTTGCTTCTTCGGAGGCTATTTTTGGGAGAAAGGTTTTTTTTTACAGGCAGTGGTAACTTCCGTTTAAGTACCTGCCTTGTCCCTCCCATCATCCGTGTACTTTAGCTTTGGTATTGGTATTCCATAAGTAATGGATGATCCGTGGACTGGATACACTTAACAAGAGAAAACATAATTTATGCTTACCTGATAAATTTATTTCTCTTGTAGTGTATCCAGTCCACGGCCCGCCCTGTCACTTTAAGGCAGGTAATTTTTTCATTTGAACTACAGTCACCACTCCACCCTATGGTTTTTCCTTTCTCTGCATGTTTTCGGTCGAATGACTGAATATGGCAGTTAGGGGAGGAGCTATATAGCAGCTTTGCTGTGTGTGGACTCTTGCAACTTCCTGTTGGGAAGGAGAATATATTCCATAAGTAATGGATGATCCGTGGACTGGATACACTACAAGAGAAATAAATTTATCAGGTAAGCATAAATTATGTTTTTGTTAGGGCTCTCACTGCGTTCAGGCTAGTATGTAGTTCTGATGCTGCTTCTTGGGGTTTTGGATCTTGTTCTTATGGTTTTTGCATCGGGCTACCTTTGTACCTATGCATGAGGTTGTCTTTAAGTTGTTAACCTAGAAGTCCCTTTACCTCTAAATTTAGCTTTTGCGTGCAGAAGTCGCTGAGTTTACGGCCTTGCAATGTGACCCTCCTTATCGGGTGTTCCACGACAGTAAGGCTGTTCTACGAACTTAGTTGGGATTCCTCCTAAGGTTGTGTCAAATCGCATCTTCAGCCGAGAATTTGTGGTCCATTTTATATATCCTATTCCTTCTTTGCGAAGGAAAGTTTACTACTTAATATGGAGTCGTACCTTAAGGCTCTATCTTCGGGCTATATAGGAATAGACAGTTTTCTCTGTTTATTACCTATCTGGGTAAGGGTCAGAAGACATCTTAGACTTCCTTATCTTATAGTTGAGGAGTATCTTCCGCTTGGGATATGAGTCAGCGGGATGCAAGCCTCCTCAGAGGTTTACGGCTTCAGTTTTTTCGAGTAGTGACGTCCTCTTTGGGCCTCTAAAATGAGGCCTCTATAAATCAGTTTGGTTGGGTGGACTACTTGGTCTTCCTTACATTCTTTTTCCAAAATTTTATTGAGTTTTTTGTTTCTGTTGAAGCCCTCCCATTAGCATTTAGTGTCCTCTGTAGCTTTGATATAATTTCCCACAAGTAATGAATGCAGCTGTGGACTCTCCCTGTATTAAGAAGGAAAACATAAATTATGCTTACCAGATAATTTCCTTTCCTTCTGTACAGAGATATTCCACAGCTCCCGCCCGTGTTCTCCGTTGGACGGCCCTAAGTTTTAACTTGGTCTTCTGGCACCTTTTTCACCCTGATATTTCTCCTACTGTTCCTTGTTCCGCGGCAGAATGACTGGGGAATGAGGGAAGTGGGGGAGGTATTTAAGCCTTTGGCTGGGGTGTCTTTGCCTCCTCCTGGTGGCCAGGTTCAGTATTTCCCACAAGTAATGAATGCAGCTGTGGACTCTCCCTGTACAGAAGGAAAGGAAATGATCTGGTAAGCATAATTTGTTTTTTTCCTTAAAGTGACCATAAACACCTTGTAATTAGAATAAACTTCTGTTGGCTTGCTATTGAAAAACATATCAACCAAATATAAACTTTTTTTTGGTGCAATTTTCTAAACTCTATCCACTTCTTGCCTTATTCGGAGTAGTCAATCTGATCTTGAGTCTGCAGACAACAAGGCTAGTCATTAAAGGGATAGTAAAGTCCAAATTAAACTTTCATTATTCAGATAGGGCATGTAATTTTAAACAACTTTCTAATTTACTTTTATTATCAAATTTGCGTTGTTCTCTTGTTATTCTTAGTTGAAAGCTAAACCTAGGTAGACTCATATGCTAATTTCTAAGACGTTGAAGGTCGCCTCTAATCTCAGTGCATTTGACAGTTTTTCACTGCTAGAGGGCGTTAGTTCATGTGTTTCATCTAGATAACATTGTGCTCACTTAAAAGTCAGCACTAATTGCCTGAAATGCAAGTCTGTCAAAAGATCTGAGATAAGGAGGCAGTCAGCAGAGGAATATGTCAGTATATCGCCAGGTTATAATACAATATATTTAATAATTATTCTTTAAAACAAACACTATACAAGCGTAAACTGTTAAAATATTCTATTCAAAACAAACCAAATGTACCTTTAGAATTCACTTTACTCACAATTTTCACATTAAAGTATCACAATAAAACACCAGAATATGGGTACTCACTTTAACAGTGCTTAGTTAAACAATAGAACGATATACTTTAACAGCCAATTTCTATGCCAATTTATCTGAGCTGAAATAAATTCTTATTTATCTGCAATTACGACAAATTCTAATATATATATATATATATATATATATATATATATATATATTTGCAAAGATAAATTACTTAAATTACTTAACATGAATGATTAGTTTTAAACTACACAGGGCTATGAACACAAGTTTAAAATACATATTGGGCCCTTGTAAATTTACTAACTGCAATTAGACTGTAGCAATAATGAATGTATTTGCTTTAAGATATTTAAAATATAGAACAGTCATACATCACCAAATAAACAAATCAATTCTTCCAGGTTTCCTCTGATAAATCCAAGATAGATAAAAATTAGGCCCAGGTTGCTTTATAATAGATTGGATCCCAAAACAGTCAAAAATTCAGCAGCAGCCCTTTTTTCTCTCTCTTGCCTGGGGTTATATCACACATTATTATCCCACCCCTTTTTATTCTAATCATCCGTGATTATTGTCTCTGATTCGCCCTTGCGGAGCTTGTCCCTCTCATTGGTTATTTGGGAGACGCCTCCCTGATTGGCTCATTTGGCTCTGCTTGTGTTCCATTAGTTAAAGGGATACTGTACCCAAATTTTTTCTTTCATGATTCAGATAGAGCATGACATTTTAAGCAACTTTCTAATTTACTCCTGTTATCAAATTTTCTTCATTCTCTTGGTATCTTTATTTTAAATGCAAGAATGTAAGTTTAGATGCCGGGCCATTTTTGGTGAACAACCTGGGTTGTCCTTGCTGATTGGTGGATAAATTCATCTACCAATGAAAAAGTGCTGTCCAGAGGTCTGAACCCCCAAAAAAGCTTAGATGCCTTCTTTTTCAAATAAAGATAGCAAGAAAATGAAGAAAAATTGATAATTTGAGTAAATTAGAAAGTTGCTTAAAATTGCATGCTCTATCTGAATCACGAAAGAGAAAATTAGGGTTCAGTGTCCCTTTAATTTACTTGCCTGTCATACCATTTCTAATCCCCTAGGGGGCAGTAGACAACCAGAAATATAGTCTTACCATTCATTTATTTCCACATCTTAATATATCCTTTTAAAGTGATTATTTAACACATTATAACTTCTTGCATTAATAAACCTCTCTTGTCAGCAACTATATTTCATTTAACATAACAGAAAATGTACAATTTGACACCAAACATTAGTATTTATCAATTTCTATGTTAAAATAAAATATATCCACGTATATCCATGTTTATGGCTAATATTCATAGGACATCCTGCTGTCTGTAAAATAAAGAAAAAATGTTGTTAAAAATGTCAAACGTTTATACATCTATTTGCAGTTATTCATTTTAATTTATTACAAATCTGAAAGGCATTTCTTAGATCCATGTATAGATATTTATACAGTCTGAGGTACATATATTTAATGTTTGAAAACTATATATATGCTTTTCCAAACTTCAAATCCTTAAGACTTCTATGATTTTATTTTTATTTTTTTTAAATACATAGGTTAAGACATGTTAAAATCTTAACTCTCAGGCTTTCAACCTCCTAGGCATAGATAATCTCTCAGATTTTTATGTTCATATTTAATATGTGTCTGAATATACATGTTCATTTGAGTATCTTAAACTTACATGAAAATTTGCCACAATTCGTTTGTAAGATTTATTTTTCCCATGTCATACAGAGACTTGAAATGCCAATTGTCTGGTATCTGCATATTGGAGCTTAGGATGGGACAATTTATCACCTATATGCTAAGGGCTATTTCCTGGGCCTTAGTGTTTTCTTATCTGATGTATCCAGACGTTTAGGCTCCCTCTGTATTGAGCAGTGACGGTTTCTGTAAATTTGTTATTCATTTTGGGCAGGAAACTCTATATATGGACCTACACATCTGAGGGTTTCAAAATGCTAATATTTACTTTCAAGTGGCCCACTGGCCTTTGAAATTACTGTCTGAACTAATTAGACCATATGTTTTTTCTTTGTTCTCATTTGGATGTATTTGAGACCAATTCACTTCAAAATATTTAGCCAAAAATGAAATATTAGATTTTATGATATCTCTTTAGTTTATTTAATGCTATTCACAGATACCCTGTCACTTAGATAAAGCAGAGGCTTAGATACAAGGTAATTACAGAGGGAAAAAAGTATATTTCTATAATAGTGTTGGTTATGCAAAACTGGGGAATGGTAAATATAGGGATCGTCTATCTTTTTAGACACTAACATTTTTGCAGGCCCATTTATCAAGCTCCGTACGGAGCTTGAAGGGCCGTGTTTCTGGCGAGTCTTCAGACTCGCCAGAAACACAACTTATGAAGACCGCTGCTCCATAACCCTGTCCGCCTGCTCTGAGCAGGCGGACAGACATCGCCGGAAATCAACCCGATCGAGTACGATCGGGTCGATTGACACCTCCCTGCTGGCGGCCGATTGGCCGCGAGTCAACAAGGGGCGGCGTTGCACCAGCAGCTCTTGTGAGCTGCTGGTGCAATGTTAAATGCGGAGAGCGTATTGCTCTCCGCATTTAGCGAGGTCTTGCCGACCTGATCCGCAGTGTCGGATCAGGTCCGCAACACCTTTGATAAATGGGCCTGTTGGTGTTTACTATTCTTTTAAGTTAGTATAAAGTGAATCTTTTTTTTTATCTGTTAAAGCCAATGAGGGAATATTATTTTTATATTTTATTTTGTGTTATCAATTGAGGGAAAGCTATATGTAGAGGAATTAGCCTGAAGAAGTCAGCAGGGTGCATTTGCAGCTTTGAGAAGTTTAAAATCCAGACTTTTCAGAGCTAAATGACATGAACATGGGTCAAAATATATAATGAAAGTATATTTCAGTTGTTTTACGCATAATTAAACATTTTATATGAAAATCCTAAGGTATTTACTGTCTATTTAAAGGGACATTTGCATTATATATATATATATATATATATATATGTGTGTGTATATATATATATATATATATATATATATATATATATATATATATATATATATAATGTCAGATGTATTTTGCACTGATGAGCCTTTGCACCTTCAGCCAATTAGCAGTCATCCAAAATCCAGGCATTAGAAGCTATACTGCTGTATCAGTTCTATTTAACCAGCTGTTTTTCTTCATAAATGGAGAGAGTCCACAGCTGCATTCATTACTTTTGGGAAATAAGAAACTGGCCACCGGGAGGAGGCAAAGATACTCCAGCCAAAGGCTTAAATACCTCCCCCACTTCCCTCATCCCCCAGTCATTCTTTGCCTTTCATCCCAAGAGGTTGGTATAGAAGTGTCAGCATTTTTTGATAGTCTCTTATGGAGGGAAGTACTCTTCGGCATGGGACTGGAGTTTTAAGTAGTCCTGTCAGCCTCTCAGTGAGAGCATGCGTGAAAGTTGGAGTCCGGAGATGCAGGGAGAGTCTTTCTGCGAAACCATCCCGACTCATATTAACAGCTCCACAAGCAATCGGCGTTGACGAGTTTCGCTGCCTGCTTTTTTCTCTCAAGTCCATGGCAGAAGTGGCGCTACTATCCGTCACACTTAAAGGGCCATGTTCCTGTTCCACGGCATAGATTCCGGTAAGATCGTTTCATTTTACTTTCATCATGGATGTATTGTAATTACAACTGTTTATCCGAGAGGGGCTACAACCTTTCGGGGATAACGTTAACATAGGGTCTCAGTGAGGTTCCTTTTTGTATCTAGGAATCAATGCTTAATGTCTCCTGAGGGGGGTTATTGAACATGGGGGTTTATAATCATGTTTATGTGATTCTGTCTGCTACTGTGTAGTGTTGCTTCGGCTCATGGCTATTTTGGAACATAACGGCCTATGTCTAGTGACGCGGCCTTTACGGTCAGGCGCGCTTTTGCATGGACTGCACGGTTTACCTTGTGACTCCATTTCCGCATTCCTGACCGTGCGGGGATGGAGAAATCCTGGTCCGCTGGTGTCTGGTTCTCTGGAGGTGGTGAGTGCCCCAGCCATTGGGGGTGTAAGGTGCTGTTTAGATTTTTCTTATTGGTCCATTTTTTATTCAGTGTCCCAGTTATAGACGATTCTGATTTTTTGGGAGACGGATGTCTCTGATTCAGACTCTACTTGTTGCGAAGAATATGAATTGGCCTGGGTGATACATGCCCATCTGTTATGTTCCGAATGCTGTTTTAGAGTGCTCTGTTCTTCGGGATCGGAGAATCAGGTGCCCACTGAGCCATCCTCCTCTGGGGATTCTATTTCCCACGAGATAAGTTCCCTACCACCAACTCTTACTACGCATGCAGGTAACCCAAACACTATTGTTCCCACCGGAGGTTACGACACGGTTCCACATGGCCATATCTTTGGCGCTGTCGCATCTGCACCTCACCTCCTGGGAGTGTGCTTAGACATTGTCCGTGTTCCGTTAACCGGGGCTCGTCAGGCGTGGGATTGCCTGGTCCAGTTCAGCCCTCCAGGGGAGCCACTGCCCCTGAGGCCTCAGGGGGTCAACTTTCGGGGACGATGTTTTCTTTTGTTCCGGCGGAGGTATGTTGCGCCTTTCATTATAGACTGGCGCGCCTTCGTGTTCTACTAAGGCACTTTTTGGCACTGCTGGATCCCACTCTTAATGGCTAGGGATTCTAAGTCTTAATCTTCAACTGGCTTGCATGCATAGACATAAGGGGATGAAGTATTCTTCCTATAGTCTTTATTTGTGTATTATGTTCCAGTTCTGAGCTTGGAAGTATCAGACCCCTGTTGGGCTAGTCCTGCAGGGCTGTCCGTTCTTCCTGGGTGATAACCTACGGGTTGCCTTATCTTCTATCTTCATCCGGTGAGGATGATTTTTATTTGGTATAAAGCTCAGGTTGTGGTGTGATGTTTCCTTCGAGAACTTTCTTCTCTGGAATTGATACTGGCGATTTTGTGGTCGCACTGTTATATCTCGGGGGAGACTCTACAGTGCTGGGGCCCTTGGTTTCAGGCTGGTCCTGACTGGGTACAAATCCTTCTGTCTTTGAGGCCTAGTTCAGACACGTGGTGCCTTTTTATGTACGATTGGTTTGGTGAGGGCGCCTAGTGATCCCAATATGATTTGTGTTGTTTTCTTGTTTTATTTTACAAGCTTCAACTAGCATCCTGAGAGGACTTGAGGGTCCGTGGTTGCTTAGGGGCATAGGGGATTGGTTCAGTCCTCATTCGCCTTTCAATCTAGTGGGCCGGGACTCCGTTGAGAACCGCAGCAACATGCTCAGTCGTTTCCGATTTTTCAGGGAGCTAGAGTGTTCCTTCCCATTGTGGGTTGGAGGCTTGGAGGATTTAGGTCCTTCATACCGCCATTCTTACGGGTTTGCCTTTCATGGTCTCTTTGGAAGTGTCCTTTTAGGACTTGTTCCTTTTAGAGGTTCTCTTGCTTTGGATTGAGACTTTCTGGACTTTGTCCGTTTTTTCTGGCGGCTTTGGCTGCTTAATCAGGAAGTGATGGCCGTGAGGCTCTGTTTTCCCTTTGGGAGTTAGTCGTCTCCATATCAAGGGCGATAGGAGGTGTTGTTTCTTTTTCCAAGCTGTTTGCTTAGGGGATGTTTTTCTGCCTAGGTTCGGGATGCTTTGCATTCTTCTCCCTTGAGTGTGGTCCTCTAGAACGTTAATCTGAAAGGATTTTGGAGACTAGCATTTCTTCTACTCTCTTTCGGGTGACTCTGTTCTCGTTCTCATTTCCCTTAGTGTTGCCCTTGGGGCCTTTGGGCTCTAGAGAAATTGTGTGACTTTGTCGCAGCCTAGCACCTTGTTGGGGGGGTGTTGACCTCCGGCTAAGGGTGTTCTCTTCCCTTTGGGCTGGGAATTACGAGTGAGTCCTGTGCCCGTTCTCCGGGTTTCCTGGTTCTCATCCCCTGTGAGGTCTGATTGCTTCAGGCGGGGTATCTTGTGTTCCCTGAGGGTGTCGTTTGTTCTAGGATGATTCTGGGTCCCGGGTCCAAGGTTCTTGTCTTGGATCCTTCTTGGATGTCTGGAGACTTATGATCCTGTAGACTGGTTCAGGAAGACCCAGTTTTTTCAGGGACCCTATGTTGCAACATAGGGACTAGCTCATTGGGCTTGCAAGCAGGAAGGCCAGAGTTCACATCTACCTTCGGGTACTGGTTATCAACTTTAAGACTGGAAAAATATACAGAGGGCGACTCCTAGTGCAAATCAGTTGATACAGTTGTAAGCCCCAAATGATCCCTTTAGAGAGATACTCACATATTATGGAGCACACTATAGTGCTAATGAGGCAAGCTGGGTATATTATGGTGGCCCAGCGCACATAACACTCTGGCAAGCAGTGGATCAATGTAGCAAATAAAAGATAGGAGACTCCAGAAGTATATCAAAAATGAGTTTTATAAAAATAAATAAATGAACATAAAAACAATCAGTAAAACATGCTACGCGTTTCTCAGAGCTCACCACTCTGTTTCCTCAGGCAAGTTCTTTTTATCAACTTTAAGGCCTGACTTGTCCTTCGGCGGTGTGTGCTCTTCTTCATGGGGAGTTTTTTCTCTGTTGGGTCAACAGTGGTATCTGGATGATTTTTTCTTTTGGTCTGTGTTTTGATCATACTATGGCTTCATGTCTTGTGGACATGTACGCTGTTCTTCTGTGCCCTTTCCTTTAGAGGGGATAGTTTGTCTTCCTTATGAACTGGGGTTCCTCGCTCTGGAGGTTCTTTGTCCTGCCCTGTGTGTAGGAGGTTGCATTAGGTGGCTTATCTCTGTAAGGGCCAGCATCTGTTGATCTGTGGGCTCTGTTCCACCTGTTGGAATTTGATCTCTCTATGTAGAGACTGTCTAAGAGAGCTGTGACAGGTCTTTCTCCTATCTCCATGTTCAGGATTTGTGGGAAGGACTGGAGGCTATTAAATAGCCTGCAATGTTATCCGCTGGTTAGCAATATACTTAGCAATCTGAAGGATCCTATCTTCAGCTGATTTCTCCTTGCCCTGCAAGTATTTATGTTTCAGAGTCATTTTTAGATGACTGAAGCATGCAGTGTTTTTGCTTTAGGTGTTGTTCTTCAGACCTATCTGAGCTAGCTGCACAAGGTTTCGTTTCTAAATATTTCGGTATTCTGAGCTACCTTTTTGCGACTTGGGGACCTTCGTCTTCAGTTGCTTTTTAGAGTGCAGTTGCACTGTGTTGGAGCTTCAGACGGGGTATCTTGTGTTCCCTGGGGGTGTCGTTCGTTCTAGGATGATTCTGGGTCCCGGGTCCAAGGTTCTTGTCTTGGATCTTTCTTGGATGTCTGGAGACTTATGATCCTGTGGACTGGTTCGGGACGACCCAGTTTTTTCAGGGACCCTATGTTGCAACATAGAGACTAGCTCATTGGGCTTGCAAGCAGGAAGGCCAGAGTTCACATCTACCTTTCGGTACTGGTTATCAACTTTAAGGCCTGACTTGTCCTTCGGCGGTGTGTGCTCTTCTTCATGGGGAGTTTTTTCTCTGTTGGGTCAACAGTGGTATCTGGATGATTTTTTCTTTTGGTCTGTGTTTTGATCATACTATGGCTTCATGTCTTGTGGACATGTACGCTGTTCTTCTGTGCCCTTTCCTTTAGAGGGGATAGTTTGTCTTCCTTATGAACTGGAGTTCCTCGCTCTGGAGGGTCTTTGTCCTGCCCTGTGTGTAGGAGGCTGGATCAGGTGGCTTATCTCTGTAAGGGGCAGCATCTGTTGATCTGTGGGCTCTGTTCCACCTGTTGGAATTTGATCTCTCTATGTAGAGACTTCTAAGAAAGCTGTGACAGGTCTTCCTATGGATCTATTGCACTTTTCTTCCCAGGGGGTTCTCCTTGGGAGTGCCTTATTTTGGAGGAGCAGATTGGGTTGGCACCCGAGCTCTGTTGAGGTGGGTGAGTTTCCCCTTTTTTGCTTTCCATTCCCTGGGGACTTGTGGTTGGGGTGTTTCTGTCCCCCCTGTCTAACAGACAAGTCTGTCGCTTGGGCTGGTCCGGTGTTGGAGCAGGATCTGAGATCTATTGCTCTGTTAAATTTGTCCTCTGAGCATTCGAGGTACGGTAAGCCTCTTGAGGTTTCTCCTATTTCCATGTTCAGGATTTGTGGGAAGGACTGGCGGCTCTTAAATAGCCTGCGACGTTACCTGCTGGTTAGCAATATACTTAGCAATCTGAAGGATCCTATCTTCAGCTGCTTTCTGCTTGCCTTGCAAGTATTTATGTTTGAGTCATTTTTAGATGACTGAAGCATGCAGTGTTTTTGCTTTAGGTGTTGTTCGTCAGACCTATCTGAGCTTGCTGCACAAGGTTGGGTTTCTAAATATTTCGGTATTCTGAGCTACCTTTTTTGCGACTTTGGGACCTTCGTCTTCAATTGCTTTTTAGAGTGTGGTTGCACTGTGTTGGAGTTTGTCTCTGTTTCAGACTCGCAGCCTTATCCTGTGGTTTCTGTTTTTCTGGGGTCTGGGCGTTGCCTCTCCTTGTTTCTATGAGACTGGTGGATCTTTGTTGGTCTGGAGTTCCTTTATGCTAGCTGGACAGCTAGCTCAGCATACTAATGCACTGTGGCTTCTCTGCATTGTAGCTACTCTGCACTGTAGCAAACCGAGGGTTGCAAGTCGATCCCCTGTGAGGTCTTCTCAGCCTTCCTCCTTTCGAGGTTGATGTGATGAGCAGCGCCTTGAGTCCCTTAAGGATGATTAGCCGCGCTTTACAAGTACATTCATGTTTTCTCTGTGTCTTTCCCTCTCTGTGGAAGATTACGGTAGCTTGTTCCCTTTCTTTAGTAAGGGGCGGTCTCTAGCAAGGCTTGTGGACTATCTGCGTGTCAGTGTCCTTGGGTCTTTTCCTCTTTTTCAAAGTTGTTCTCGGCTTCGGACAAAGCAGGATTTTGTTGGGTAGGAGTTTTCAGGACTGGTGCCCTCAGAATGGGCCGCCTCTTTTACCCTCCCGTTTTTGCATTCAGTGTCCTCTATAGCTTGGGTATTGTTTTCCCAAAAGTAATCAATGCAGCTGAGGACTCTTTTCATTTATGAAGAAAAACATAAATTATGCTTACCCGATACATTTTTCAGATGGACAGAGTCCACAGCTCCCCGCCCGTGTTTTTATGCGGGGGCGGCCGTAATTTTTGTTCTTCTGGCACTTTTTCACCCTGATATTTCTTCTACTGTACCTTGTTCCTCTGCAGAATGACTTGGGGATGAGGGGAGTGGGAGGAGTATTCAAGCCTTTGGCTGGGGTGTTTTTGCCTCCTCCTGGTGGCCAGGTTCTGAATTCCCAAAAGTAATAAATGCAGCTGTGGACTCTTTCCATCTGAAGAAAAGAAAATGATCAGGTAAGCATAATTTATGTGTTTTTTTGGTTAAAAAAAAAAATGAATGTTTAAATGTTGCTGTTTTACTACAAATACATAATTTCTTACAAAAATGCTAGGATCTTGATAACCTTTTAGAAAAAAAGTAAAATTTTGGAACATGTATAAACATAATGTAATTACCATATGTTTCTTTCAGCTGTTTCTTGTTCCCCAGGCGATCGATTACTAGTATTTTGTTTCCTCTAATGCTTGACTTTCTTATTTTCTTTTATTTTCTTAGTTTTTTCCCCTTATAAGTATGCTGAATTCATTTGTTACAGTAGACTGTTTAGCAAACAAGTGTATGTGTGAATTATGACCCAGGGTCATGACTAGCTAATTTAAAGGGACAGTCTGTCAAAATTTTAATGCACATAGATGAATTACATCTTTGGTAGAAACATATTTGCAATATACAGGTATTGACAAAAATACTTCTAGTAAGAATTTTCAATGTTTTACGTGCACGTGCATGTGAAGCATAGCTAGATATTCTCAGTACACCAGCATTTTAAATACTGCAGCTGCTCAGAGCATCAGTGGGGCTTGTATCATGTCAGCAACTAACAAATGGTGTCATTACCATATGGTACAAGCACCGTAGGCTCTGTGAGCAAGTGCTGTGTTTAAAATGCTGGTGCACGGTGCATACTTAAAGTGACATGAAACCCCAAAAATGTATTTCATGATTTAGGTAGAACATACCATTTTAAACAATTTTCCAGTTTACTTCTCCCCTACTTCCCTCATATCCCAGTCATTCTGCCAAGGGAGCAAGGAACAGTAGGAAAAATATCAGGGTATAAATGGTGCCAGAAGAACAAAACAAAATTTCGATCCGCCCTTCGGAGAAGGGGCCGTGGACTCTCCTCATAAAGACGGAAAGGAAATTATCTGGTACATATACCCAAGCTCCAGAGGACACTGATTGAATGGGAGGGCAAAAAAGGAGGCGGACCCTATTCTGAGGGTCCCACAGCCTGCAAAACCTGTCTCCCAAAAGCTGCTTCAGCCGAAGCAAAAACGTCAAAATTGTAAAATTTTTAAAAGGTATGTAAGGAGGACCAGGTAGCCGCCATACAAATCTGATCCATAGAGGCCTCATTCTTGAAGGCCCAAAAGGAAGCCACTGCTCTAGTTGAATGAGCCTTAATGCTCTGAGGGGACCTTATCAGCATGAAATACTAGGTAAGGAGGCTCACATTGCAAGGCAGCCATTTCAGAGACTCTGCGTGCCGAAGCAATAGCCCGTAGAAAAAGAACACTTCAAGACAGTAATTTAATGTCAACTACATGCATAGGCTCAAACGGAGCCTTCTGCAAAACTTTAAGAACAAGATTTAAACTCCAAGGAGGAGCACTAGATCTAAACACAGGTTTGATTCTAGCCAGAGCCTGAACAAAAGACTGAACATCTGGAAGCTCAGCGAGCCTCTTGTGCAGTAAAACAGATAGGGCTGAAATCTGTCCCTTAAGGGAGCTAGCAGAAAGCCCCTTCTCTAGATCATCCTGACCTTATGCCAGGGGAATCCAAGCTCTTCACACAAGAATAGGTAGGTCCTCCACACCTTATGATAGACACGACAAATAACCGGCTTACGAGCTTGAATGAGAGTATCAATAACTCTCTAAGAAACCTCTCTTGGCTAGGACTAAGCGTTCAGTCTCCACACAGTCAGCCTCAGAGAATCTAGATTTTGATGAACAAAAGGACCTTGTTCTAGCAGATCCCTGCGACAAGGTAACTTCCGTGGAGGAGATGACGACATCACCACTAGATCCGCGAACCGCATCCTTCGCGGCCACGATGGAGCAATCAGTATCACTGATGCCCGCTCCTGCTTGATGCGGGCCACTACTCAAGGAAGGAGAGGTAATGGCGGAAAAGGGTATATTAGATTGAACCTCTAAGGCACCACTAAAGCATCTATTAGCTCCGCCTGAGGATCCCTGGATCTCGACCTATACCTGGGTAGCTTGGTATTGAGACGGGACGCCATGAGATCAATCTCTGGAGTCCCTCACCTGTTGCATATCTCCGCAAACACCTCGGGATGGAAAGACAATTCTCCCATATGAAAGGATTGTCTGCTGAGAAAATCCGCTCCCGAGACCAAAGGCCTTGAGCCTTCTTGGCTCCCCAAACTGTTCCCCATCCTGAGAGACTCACATTTGTAGTCACAATCCCCCAGGATGGTCTTAAGGATGTCCCTCGGGACAGTTGATCTGGACAGAGCCACCAAGAGAGCGATTCTCTTGACCGGTTGTTCAGAGAGATCTGCTGAGACAGATCCGAATGATTGCTGTTCCACTGTCTCAGCATGCACAACTGTAACGGTCTGAGACGGAACCTGGCAAAGGGAATTAGGACCATGCTGGACACCATGAGACCAATCACTTCCATACACTACGTTACAGAGGGCCTTGAGGAGGTCCAGAGGGCAAGACATGCTGAAACCAGCTTGCAGCGTCTCTGGTCTGAAAGAAATATCCTCATGACTAGTGAGTCTATTATAGTGCCCAGGAATTCTACCCTGGTGCTTGGAATATGAGAACTCTTTTCTAAGTTTATCTTCCATCCATGGGATCAAAGAAGAGAGAGAAGAGATTCTGAATGTTTTTCCGCTAGACGAAAGGATGGTGCTTGTACCAGAATATCGTCAATGTAAGGTGCTACTGCAATGCCCTGGGTTCTGGCCACGGCTAAGAGAGCCCCCAGAACCTTTGTGAAAATTCTTGGGGCAGTAGCTAGGCCAAAAGGAAGAGCAATAAACTGGAAGTGCTGGTCGAGGAAGGCAAACCATAGAAACTGAACGTGTTCCCTGTGGATTGGGACATGAAGGTAAGCATCCTTCAAATCTATAGTGGTCATGAACTGTCCCTTCTGCACTAAGGGAAGGATAGACCTTATCGTCTCCATCTTGAATGAGGGGACGTTCAGAAACTAGTTCAAGCACTGTAGGTCCAGAATCGGGCAGAAAGTACCCTCTTTCTTTAGGACCACGAAAAGATTTGAGTAGTAACCCAAGCTTCGTTCCTCTATGGGAACCGAGACAATGACTCCTAAGGAGGACAGAGCCCGAACGCACCCCAGAAAGGCATCCCTCTTCTCTGGTTTTGATGACAGATTTGAGAGAAGGAATCTGCCCTTGGATGGAAGAGACTTGAACCCAATTCTGTAACCCTGAGCAATGACCTCCAGGACCCAAGGATCCTGCACATCCCTGAACTAAGCTTCTGAGAAGAGAGAAAGTTTGCCCCCTACCTGATCCATAGACGGACCGGGGGCCACTCCTTCATGCTAATTTAGTCTCAGCGGGCTTCTTGCTCTGCTTGGACTTATTCCGGGATTGAGCCGGCTTTCAAGTCTTAGGTTGCTCGGTCTTAGCGGAGGATTGCTGGCACTGGGATTTATCAGAACGAAAGGAACAAAGATTATTAGTTTGTCCCTTAGATCTGTTCTTTTTATCTTGCTGTAAGAAGGCACCCTTGCCCCTGTAACCATGGAAATAATGGAGTCCAGGTCTGGACCAAACAAAATCTTACCGTTGAATAGAAGGGAAAGGAGTCTGGACTTGGAAGTCAAGTCTGCAGACCAGGACTTCAGCTAAAGAGCCTGACATGCCTGAACAGAAAACCCAGCAGTTTTAGCATTTAAATAAATAATTTGCATCACAAATAAAAGAATTAGCGACACTTGAAGTCTTAATTCTATCAAGAATAATATCGATGGGGCAACCGGGGCAACTGCTGCCGCTGGTTGAAATAAATATCCCAAATGTTGAAACCTCTTTCTTAGTAGAGTTTCCATCTTCTTATCTATGGGCTCTTTGAATGACTAACTATCCTCCGTGCTTTTTGCAAGCGTGGAGACAGCGACCATGCACCTTAGGGACGGAACCCCACAATTCCAATTGAGAGTCCACGACCGGGAACAGTTTATTAAAGGCAGACGAAGGGGTGAAGGAAGAACCAATCCTCTCACATTTTAATAATGTTTGCCATCTTTACAGGAACAGGGAAAGTATACGGAACAACCCTGTCTTCGTAAACTCTATCCAGTTTAGCAATTAAAGGTTCTTCAGGCAGTTTGGGCTCTGGAACCTCTAAGGTAGCCAGAACTTCCTTTAAAAGAAAGCGTAAATGCTCCATCCTAAATCTGAAATCTGGTTCCTCCACAATCTGAGGCTTATAGGCAGCCTATTCTGACCCAGAAAGTTCACACTCTGAAGTATCAGAAAGAACTTCATCATCAGCTATAACCAATAAACTAGATGTTGACCCCTGGGAAGGATAGAAATATTTGACCTTGCGCTTTGCAGGGCGAGGTAAAACACTAATGGCCGCAGACACTGCAGTTTGTAACTGCGCAGTGAAGTCTGAAGGTAAAAGGCCACCTCCTGATGGAGAATCAGGAGAGCTATGGGAAACTGCATGTGTATTAGGAGATGAAAGCATGGTGCGCACCTCACGGGACGTGGATCCCTCAGAGGTGGAAGGCTCAGTAGTATCAAACATGTTAACCTTTTTTGACATAATCACTTTTTCTAGGAATGTGGAACATAATTGAGAGGGTGGGTATACCTTGGCTTCCTCACAATATAAACAGGCATTAGTCTTAGGTATAGAGGGAGTACCCTCTAAGACATCAGAGTCCTCCATAGCTATGGGCTATGTCCTATAACAATAACGAACATTATATAAAATATAAAAACGGTACCTTTATACCCCTAATGGCTGGGGCACTCACCACCTCCTATGACCCAGGCACACAGAGTAAACCGCTTCTCTCCGATAACCAGTACGGTTAGAGAGTAGGAAGTGAAACTACAACCACACCCGGTCACATGGAGCGCAACCTAGGACCGCCTCTGCTAAGGAAAAGCGCGCCAAGCTTGTAAAGCTGCGCAACTCTAAACTGAAAGTAACCTGTATGTTCCAACCTCAGCCTATGAGCCTCAGAAAACGTCTCACACATAACGCAGTATAAATCAAATAAAAATGTATGAGATTAATCCCCACTGTTCAATAATCCCCCTCAGGAGATATTAACCCTTGATTCCATACAGATAAAAGGAGCCACACTGTGACCCTGTCTTCTAGCGTTACCATATGTGTAAAAATAAAACGATCTTACCTGAATCTATGATGTGGAACAGAAACACAGCCTCTCAAGTGTGACAGTCTTGTAGCATCGCTCCTGACATGGACTTTAGTGATGAAAGCAGGCAGTGAAACTCGTCAACACTGATTGCTTAGGAGCTGTTAATACGAGTCTGGATGGTTTCGCAGAAAGACTCTCCCTGCATCTCCAGACCCTAACTTTCGTCAATTCTCTCACTGAGAGGCTGACAAGACTACTTAAAACTCCAGTTCCATTTCAAAGGGTAGATACCCTTCATAAGGAACAACTCCGTATCTTCTGACACTTCTCTGCCAACCTCCTGTGACGAAAGGCAAGGAATGACTGGGATATGAGGGAAGTGGGGGAGGTGTTTAAGCCTTTGGCTGGGGTGTCTTTGCCTCCTCCTGGTGGCCAGGTTCTGTATTCCCACAACTAAGGAATGAAGCCATGGACTCTCCTCATATTAAGAAGGAAATACCACATAAGCACATATTCTTTCATACTCTGTTGGCACTGTATACATTTTTACTGGTGGATTTATAGCTTTGTGCCTCTAGGGGTAGAATTTTCCCTGAATTAGTCTGGACTTAGTTTTAGTCCTGTTATTTTCTCTTAGATTTATAAAGTGATGTCAAATGTTACATGCTTTAGAATGAGGTCTGGAATAGAAGCAATATTTTACAGGGACTTCAATTGATCACTTCTAATGACGATGCACTGTCCTCCAATTGGAGCTATAGCCATACGGCACTTTTTTTGTAGCTAGTGCACCGATTGTAGAACAGTTTCAACCGATATCTTACAAAAAAATAAAAAAAAAGAGTTTTGAAGTGGGCAGTCGGAGCGCGAGGGATTAGAATGGACCGACGAGATTAAAAAGTAAGTTACAGCCGGAAAATTACCAAACGGACCTCTATCTGCCACCATGTATGCAAACACACTCTGTTAAGCACATTGACTTAGTCTCTGAACTTTAACTTTCTTGTAATGTTTATTTCTCTAATGTTGGTTAAATATATTTAAATTGTAAAAAAATCTTCATTTTGAGGTTTATTCCTTCAGGGTTTGACTATTTCTAGTTTTGATTCCCGATCATTGTATGTACTGTGTCTAACCCGGAAGGTTGTCTTCCGCCTTGCTTTTGTTTTCATACGTGTATTGGAATGTCTCTTGTACGTTGTTATGTGATTTTGACCCCAATAAAAATTATTTAAAAAAAAAAAGTAAGTTACATTGCGTCTTCATTAGAAGTGATCGATTAAACTCAATCTAAAATATCACTTGGACATGTAAAGTTTACCATCACTTTCAAGTTGGATCATGTGTGTTTACTTGTTTTTTCACCACAAAGAAAAGCGGGCATGGCAGAAACAGAGATCTGTTTATTTTCTCCTGCAGGACTAGCACACGCCAGGTGAAAATGAAATCAAAGCCATAGGTAGAGAGACTAGGTCTTACGCGATTCGGTTACATGGCCCCTTAATCATAGACTTGCTTGTTTTTTGCCAATTAAAAAAAGAATATTTACATTAACTTGTAATGTTTCTTGCTACTGCAATGGTTTGACTAGCTCTTGCCTTCATGAGGCCAGGGGAGAGGCACAAAAGTGCCCTTTCTTGGGTACATTCTAAGGATTTCCTACACAGTGAAAGTACTCAATGGAATTGACTCAATTTATGAAGACATTTTAGAGGTGATTTTTATTTTCCAGATAATGAGTGTATCTGGAGTATCCCAGAAGCTTTGTCTTTGCTGGATCATTTGAGTTGTGTAGCCTTTCTGCATTCTGCTGATGATACATTCCTGTAGCAGTTGCATCCTTTGATAGGCGTTCAGGTTGCATATTCCATATCATGGGATCACTTTGGGATGTAGTGTTTTTGTCTCTGCAAACATATTTATATTTGAGAATGTATTAAAGGGACAGTCTAGTCAAAATTAAACTTTCATGATTCAGATAGGGCATGTCATTTTAAACACCTTTCCAATTTACTTTTATCATCAAATGTGCTTTGTTCTTTTGGTATTCTTAGTTGAAAGCTAACCTATGTATGTTCATATGCTCATTTCTAAGCCCTTGAAGGCTGCCTCACAGCTAGAGGGTGTTAGTTCATATGTGCCATATAGATAACATTGTGCTCATGCCAGTGGAGTTACTTATGGGAGGGCACTTATTCACTAAAATGCAAGTCTGTCAAATGATCTGAAATAAGAGGCAGTCTACAGAGGGTTATATACAAGGTAATCACAGAGGTAAAAAGGATAGTCATATAACAGTGTTAGTTATGAAAAACTGTGGAGTGGGTATAAAAGGATTATCTATCTTTTTAAACATTACCAAATCTGGAGTAGACTGCCCATTTAACTTCAGTTTCCTGACATTTTATAATGTAATTTGCTTCTGCTGTGCCAGGGTCGGCAATGCGGGTGTTAAAGGGATATTGTTCTGTAAAATTTGCTTTATCTTAATATATTTCCAATAACTTGTTATCACGGCTGCATAACCTATTAAATGTTTTAACATGTTTATTTTTGTATTTGAAATGGCTGTTTTTGTGCATTAAAACCATCACCTATTGTTTTAAGAGCATGCCCATTTAAATGGACTGAGTCTGTACAAGTAGCAGACCTAATCATGTTTTCTTCCTATACACAAACTCCTAAAATTGTGTATTGAAATGTTAATTATGGGTGGGGGTTTAATGAGCAAAACCATCTATTAAAATGCTGCTGGATCCTCTTTAAATAGTTTTTGTAAAAAATATTTCATATTTTCAGAACAGGTGGTAGTTTCAATAGGCAAAAGCAGCTATTTTAAATAACAAAATAAAAAGTAAATGAGCTGTTTGCAAAATATAAAATGGATAACTGGAAACAGATTAAATGGTAGAAAATGTTACAGTACAATGTCATTTTGAGAGAGCAGAGCTTGATGCAGTCAGCGTTATAAGAATAATTTGGCAATTTCAGACCCCAGACAACCTTCTCCAGTAGCTACTGGATTCCTCCCACTTTTCCTGATATGAGGTAGGTGGAGTTAGTAAAGCATTTAAGTAGTTATCAGGCTTTAGGTTCTATTTATAGGTCAGCCATTTCTTCTACTTTTTGGCCTACATTTCTAAATATCTGTCCCTTAGGTATTTAATGCGTCACCCTGCCCCAGTTGTTCAGTCTTTGTACAAGGTAGTTTTTGTTAGTTGTCTATCTTGTAATATCACAGAGACTGTACATGTGGCTGGTTAAAGAGATAGCAAAAAAGGGTTTTCATTTCTATATCATACTATAAAACTGAAGAGACCGTAAAGTCAAAATTAAAAGGAGATAAAACCCCACATATTCAGATAGAGCATATCATTTGAACCCTTTGGCTGCTAAGCCATTTCCCACCTGCGTGCTAAGCTTGTTTTGACCTTTTTTTTTTAATATATTTTTATTTTTTACTTTTTTTTCAGATCCCCAAGACGTAGGCGATTACCTTCCCAAAGGTGGGTCGTGGGGGTCTGTAGCTGCTTAGATACCTGAGATAAAGGCTTCTAAGCAGCATGCCCCATCTCCTATATTGTCCATTGTTCATTTTAAATAAAGTTGCGAGATGACGTTACCGCGCGAAGCGTGAAGCCCCGGAGATGCCTCTCACTTTTCAGGCCAGATCACCAGGGTGGGAACCCCCAGATTGCCCTCAAGGTGGGTGAGTGCTAGCGACGGCTCTAAGCTGTCGTTAGCACCTGGTTGAGAAAATTTGCAAAAGCTCAGAGCCGTCGTTGGCACTCGAGGAGTTTACAACGTCCCCATTTACGTCTATTACCAAATTCGCTTTATTTTCTTGGTATCCTGTGTTTAACAGTAGGCTCAGGATCAGTAATGCATTACTGGGTTCTAGCTGTATATCTACACACATAGTCACTAATCCGTAGCTAGCTCCCAGTAGTGTATTTCTGCTCCTGAGCCTACCTAGGTATTTTTTTCAATGAAGGATACAATGAGTACAAAGCAACTTTGATAATAGAAGTAGATTGGAAAGTTCTTTAAAATTATATCGTCTGTCTGAATCATGAAAGTTTTATTTTGTCTTTATTGTTCAATTAATCTCATGATTTAGATAAAACATGCAATTGTAATTAACTTTCCAATTTACTTCTGTTATCGAATTTGCCTTGTTCTGAATGCTATCTCAATTATATAAATGGTGAAAATTATTTTTTAATGACCTAAAATAATAAATGTAACTGTTCTTTCCATTCCTTCCTTTCTTCCTTCCTTTCTTTTCTTTTTTTCCTTTCTTTCTTTCCTTCTTTCTTTTCTTTCCTCCCTTTCTTCCTTTCTTTCCTTCTTTCTTTCTTCCCTTCTTTCTTTTTTTGTTCCTTCCTTTCTTCCTTCCTTCCTTCCTTTCTTTTTCTTTCGTTCCTTCCTTTCTTTCTTTCTTTCCTTCCTTTTTCTTTCTTTCCTTCTTTCTTTCGTTCGTTCGTTCCTTCCTTCCTTCCTTCCTTCCTTTCCTTTATTCCTTCCTTCCTTCCTTTCTTTTTCTTTCCTTCCTTCCTTCCTTCCTTCCTTCCTTCCTTCCTTTCTTTCTTTCTTTCTTTCTTTCCTTCCTTCCTTTTTCTTTCCTTTCTTTCCTCCCTTCTTCTCATTCCTTCCTCTTATTCCTGTCTTTCCCTTTTTCTTTCCTTCCTTCTTTCTTTTCTTTCTTTTCTTCGTTCCTTTCCCTCCTTCTTTCTGTTTTCCTTCCTGTCTCTTTCTTTCCTTTTCCTTCATTGTGATCTCAGTAACACCTTGTATAGACATTATCCTTATAAAGCCATTGTCTAAGGAACTTGGCAGCCGTTCATCTTTACATGACGATTTAAATAGTATATAGCTAAACACTGTTTCTCCAACATTGGTGTGTCCGGTCCACGGCGTCATCCATTACTTGTGGGAAATGTTCTCCCCACAGGGAAAGGCAAGGAGAGCACACAGCAAGAGCTGTCCATATAGCTCCCCCTCTGGCTCCGCCCCCCAGTCATTCTCCTTGCCGCTCTGAACAAGTAGCATCTAACACGGGGATGGTGAGGAGTTTGTGGTGTTAGTTGTAGTTTTTTATTCTTCTATCAAGAGTTTGTTATTTTAAAATAGTGCTGGCTTGTTCTATTTACTCTATAACAGAAAAGTGATGAAGATTTCTGTTTAAGAGGGCTATGATTTTAGCACAAGTAACTAAAATCCATTACTGTTACCACGCAGGACTGTTGAAACAAGAGAACTTCAGTTAGGGGTAACAGTTTGCAGACTCATCTGCTTCAGGTATGACTAGTCTCCTTCTAACAACACAGGCTAATGCTAGATGACAGTCATTTTTCCCCTCAGGGGAAACGGTAAGCCATTTTTCTTTCACCTCAGCAAAAAAGATAACAGGCTTCCCCTTTTTGTTTTTTATGCTGGTAGACACTGTTAGGGGCTAAATCGATTGGTTTTTATTACAATATTATACCATTTGAAATATTTTCTAAGCTCACATACACTTGGGAACGTTTTTTTATTGATCTGGCTTGTTTTAGACACCTAAATCTAGTTAGGAAGGCCCCTTCACTCTAGTGTGCTGAGGGAGGAAGCCTCATTTTGGCACTTGAGCTGTGCAGTTGAATTTCAAGGCAGTGCATGCAGATTCATGTGAGAGGGTCCTGTGGTTCAGAAAGTGACTCCAAAAGGCTTTTTTCTGTGAATGGTGACCCCTAAGGAAGGTAAAAAGCTGCAGCAAGGCTGTAGCTGGGATTGTGGTGTGTAAAAACGGTTAAATCCAACAATTAGCTCCGGTTTGCTTGTTTTAAGAGCTAGAGTCTCCATATTTGCTGTGCAATACTTTCTAAGCATTAAGACACTTGGGTCCAAATTTCAGAAAAATCGGATATTGCCTTCATAGTTTTTTGAACATTCAGAAATAAATGTGTCATTTTATTATTTAAAGAGACAGTAACGTTTTTGTTTAAAATCGTTTTTATTGCATTGTTTGCCTGCCTAAATCTGTTTAACATGTCTGTTCCATCAGATAACCTATGTTCTGTGTGTATAGAGACAAATGTGGTTCCCCCTTCGAGTGTTTGTGATAATTGCGCCATAGCGTCCAAACAAAATCAGGACAGCTCTGTTATTTTTCATAATGTTGCCCAAGATGATTTATCTAATGAAGGTAGTGGGGATAGCTCTACATCCTCTCCTTCTGTGTCTACACCAGCTTTGCCCGCGCAGGCGACACCTAGCGCGCCAGTGCTTATTTCTATGCAACAATTATCAGCAGTAGTGGATAATTCTATAGCAAATCTTTTATCCAAACTGCCAGTTTTTCAGAGAAAGCGTGATTGTTCAGTTTTAAATACAGATAAAAAGGATGAACAATCAGACGCTGACGATGCCTTATCTATTTTACCCTCACATCAATCGGAATTGGCTGTGAGGGAAGGGCTGTCTGAGGGTGAAATTTCAGACTCAGGAAAAATTTCTCAACAGGCAGAACCTGATCTAGTGGCATTTAAGTTTAAGCTAGAACATCTCCGCGCTTTGCTTAAGGAGGTATTAGCTACTCTGGATGACTGTGATTCCATGGTAGTACCAGAGAAGTTGTGCAAATTGGACAAATTTTTAGAGGTCCCAGTGCACGACGACGCTTTTCCAATACCTAAGAAGGTAGCGAACACAGTGGAAAAGGAGTGGGAGAAGCCAGGTGTACCCTTTGCCCCACCTCCTATATTTAAGAAAATGTTTCCCATAGTAGACCCTAGAAGGGACGCATGGCAAACGGTCCCGAAGGTTGAGGGAGCTGTTTCAACACTAGCGAAGCGCACAACTATTCCTATAGAGGACAGCTGCGCTTTCAAAGATCCTATGGATAAAAAATTGGAAGGATTGCTTAAAAAGATTTTTGTTCAGCAAGGGTTCATCCTTCAACCAGCTACGTGTGTTATTACTGTCACTTCAGCGGCGTCCTTTTGGTTCGAAGAACTAGAAAGGTCGCTCCAGAAAGAGACTTCCTATGAAGAAGTCATGGACAGAATTCATGCATTAAAGTTAGCTAATTCCTTTATATTGGATGCCGCCTTTCAAATAACGAAATTGGCGGAGAAAAAAACTCAGGTTTTGCTATAGTAGCGAGGAGGGCGCTTTGGCTAAAATCCTGGTCGGCAGACGTGTCGTCCAAGACTAAGTTACTGAATATTCCTTTCAAGGGTAAGACCCTTTTTGGGCCGGAATTGAAGGAAATTATTTCAGACATCACTGGGGGTAAGGGCCATGCCCTCCCACAGGATAGGCCTTTTAAGGCTAAGAACAAGTCTTATTTTCATTCCTTTTGCAATTTCAGGAACGGACCGGCTAATAACTCCACTGCCGCTAGACAAGAAGGTAACGCGGCCCAGCCCAAACCCGCTTGGAAGCCCATGCAAGGCTGGAACAAGGGTAAACAAACCAAGAAACCTGCTGCTGCTACCAAGACAGCATGAAGGGGTAGCCCCCGATCCGGGACTGGATCTGGTAGGGAGCAGACTATCTCTCTTCGCTCAGGCTTGGGCAAGAGATGTTCTGGATCCCTGGGCACTAGAGATAGTTTCCAAGGGATACCTGTTAGAATTCAAGGGACTTCCTCCAAAGGGAAGGTTCCACCTGTCTCGCTTATCTTCAGACCAGATAAAGAAACAGGCATTCTTACATTGTGTAAGAGACCTATCAAAGATGGGAGTGATAAACCCAGTCCCCTCCGGGGAACAAGGTCTAGGGTTTTACTCAAACCTGTTTGTGGTTCCCAAAAAAGAGGGAACTTTCAGGCCAATTCTGGATTTAAAGATATTAAACAAGTTCCTCAGAGTTCCATCCTTCAAGATGGAAACCATTCGGACAATCTTACCAACAATCCAGCAGGGTCAATTTTTGACTACCGTGGATCTGAAGGATGCGTATCTGCATATCCCAATCCACAAATCTCATCATCAGTTCCTGAGGTTCGCCTTTCTGGACAAACATTACCAGTTTGTGGCTCTTCCATTCGGTTTAGCCACCGCTCCCAGAATTTTGACAAAGGTGCTAGGGTCCCTTCTAGCGGTCCTAAGACCGAGGGGCATCGCTGTAGCACCTTATCTAGACGACATCCTAATCCAAGCGTCGTCTCTTTCTAAAGCGAGGGCTCATACAGACATTGTGTTGGCTTTTCTCAGATCTCACGGGTGGAAAGTGAACATCGAAAAAAGTTCACTGTCACCGTCCACTAGGGTTCCTTTTCTGGGAACAATAATAGATTATGTGGAAATGAAGATCTTTCTCACAGACGTCAGAAAGACAAAGCTTCTAAAAGCTTCTCGAGTTCTTCACTCTATTCCTCAACCCTCCATAGCTCAATGCATGGAAGTAATAGGACTAATGGTCGCAGCAATGGATGTGGTTCCTTTTGCTCGAATTCATCTAAGACCATTACAGCTGTGCATGCTCAATCAGTGGAATGGGGACTATACAGACTTTTCTCCCCAAATTCAAGTAGACCAGGTAACCAGGGACTCACTTCTCTGGTGGCTGACCCAGGATCTCCTGTCTCAGGGAATGAGTTTCCGCAGACCGGAGTGGGTCATCGTCACGACCGACGCCAGCCTCTTGGGGTGGGGCGCGGTCTGGGACTCTCTGAAAGCTCAGGGCCTATGGTCGCGGGAAGAGTCGCTTCTCCCGATAAACATTTTGGAACTAAGAGCTATATTCAATGCGCTCCTGGCTTGGCCTCAGCTAGCGGAAGCCAGGTTCATAAGATTTCAGTCGGACAACATAACGACTGTTGCGTACATCAATCATCAGGGGGGAACAAAGAGTTCCCTAGCGATGAAGGAAGTAACCAAGATAATCCAATGGGCAGAGAATCACTCCTGCCATCTATCTGCTATTCACGTCCCAGGAGTAGACAACTGGGAAGCTGACTATTTGAGTCGTCAGACTTTCCATCCGGGGGAGTGGGAACTCCATCCGGAGGTCTTTGCTCAGTTAACCCAATTATGGGGCATTCCAGACATGGATCTAATGGCGTCCCGTCAGAACTTCAAGATTCCTTGCTACGGGTCCAGATCCAGGGATCCCAAGGCGACTCTAGTGGATGCATTAGTGGCGCCTTGGTCGTTCAACCTAGCATATGTGTTTCCACCGTTTCCTCTCCTTCCCAGGCTCATAGCCAGGATCAAACAGGAGAAGGCCTCAGTGATTCTGATAGCTCCTGCGTGGCCACGCAGGATTTGGTATGCAGACCTGGTGAATATGTCATCGGCTCCACCATGGAAGCTACCTTTGAGGCAGGACCTTCTAGTACAAGGTCCATTCGAACATCCCAATCTAGTTTCTCTGCAGCTGACTGCTTGGAAATTGAACGCTTGATTTTATCCAAGCGTGGGTTTTCAAATTCTGTGATTGATACTCTGTTCCAAGCCAGAAAACCTGTGACTAGAAGGATTAACCATAAAATATGGAAAAAATATATCTGTTGGTGTGAATCCAAAGGATTCTCCTGGAGTAAGATTAAAATTCCAAAGATTCTCTCCTTTATCCAAGAAGGTTTGGATAAAGGATTGTCAGCTAGTTCTCTAAAAGGACAGATTTCTGCATTATCCGTCTTGTTGCACAAACGACTGGCAGCTTTGCCAGATGTACAAGCTTTTGTTCAGGCTTTGGTTAGAATCAAGCCTGTTTACAGACCCATGACTCCTCCTTGGAGTCTAAATTTAGTTCTTTCAGTTCTTCAAGGGGTTCCGTTTGAACCTTTACATTCCATAGATATTAAGTTACTATCTTGGAAAGTTCTGTTTTTGGTTGCTATTTCTTCTGCTAGAAGATTTTCTGAATTATCTGCTTTGCAGTGTGATCCACCCTATCTGGTGTTCCATTTAGATAAGGTTGTTTTGCGTACTAAGCCTGGTTTTCTTCCAAAAGTTGTTTCCAACGAGAACATCAACCAGGAAATAGTTGTTCCTTCTTTGTGTCCGAATCCAGTTTCAAAGAAGGAACGTTTATTACACAATTTAGATGTTGTTCGTGCTTTAAAGTTCTATTTAGAAGCAACAAAAGATTTTAGACAAACCTCATCCTTGTTTGTCGTTTACTCTGGTAAGAGGAGAGGTCAAAAAGCTACTGCTACCTCTCTCTCTTTCTGGCTGAAAAGCATTATCCGCTTGGCTTATGAGACTGCCGGACGGCAACCTCCTGACCGTATCACAGCTCACTCTACTAGGGCTGTGGCTTCCACATGGGCCTATAAGAACGAGGCTTCTGTTGACCAGATATGTAAGGCAGCGACTTGGTCTTCTCTGCACACTTTTGCCAAATTCTACAAATTTGATATTTTTGCTTCTTCGGAGGCTGTTTTTGGGAGAAAGGTTTTGCAAGCCGTGGTGCCTTCTGTTTAGGTAACCTGATTTGCTCCCTCCCTTCATCCGTGTCCTAAAGCTTTGGTATTGGTTCCCACAAGTAATGGATGACGCCGTGGACCGGACACACTAATGTTGGAGAAAACAGAATTTATGCTTACTTGATAAATTACTTTCTCCAACGGTGTGTCCGGTCCACGGCCCGCCCTGGTTTTTTTAATCAGGTTGAAAAATGTTTTCTTTATACACTACAGTCACCACGGCACCCTATAGTTTCTCCTTTTTCTCCTAACCGTCGGTCGAATGACTGGGGGGCGGAGCCAGAGGGGGAGCTATATGGACAGCTCTTGCTGTGTGCTCTCCTTGCCTTTCCCTGTGGGGAGAACATTTCCCACAAGTAATGGATGACGTCGTGGACCGGACACACCGTTGGAGAAAGTAATTTATCAGGTAAGCATAAATTCTGTTTTCATAGCACTTTGGGTTTGTGGGATTACAAAAGCACCAAATCATTCTGTTACACCAGCCTAGAGACATCCATCATTACTGGTTGGTCAAAAGCCGATACTGCCAAGGATGAATTTTCTGCAGCCATTCTGTTTGTTTAGGGTGTGGTAGGAAATCATCTCAGAAATTAGCTGACTCTGCCTGTTGTAGATATTAGACTAGTTTTGTCTGCGTCTGGAAGTCCCCTGTTTTTCGAGCATATTTCACAATTCAGTTTCTCAGTATGGCTTTTGGTCTTCTGCAGGTAATTTCAACATTTACAGAATGATGCTGCAGATTTTCCGGCAACCAATTATTCTCTTTAGAGAATGGTTTCTTTTTATGAATATATTGTTCAAAATATTTCCAGAAGCATCCAATTTGACTTAGTTCAGTTGGATGAGGGCTTATTCTTCTAGTACTATGGCTTTACGCTGAAAAAGTACTCCTGGATCCATGCCTTCCATGCAATTATTCATCAACTTTTCATATTTCTATGTGTTTGTGTTTTTAGCATTTGGTAGGAATGTTCTGCATCTATCCTATTTTTTTTTGAGCCACAAATCTTTATGAGCTGGTTGCATTTTTCAGTATGGTGAATAATATTCATGAAGGGTATAAGCCTTTATGGATGCAATCTCTAGATTTTCAGAGTTGTGATTCTGATTTCCTGACAACATAATATTCCCCCAGGAGAATGACTTAAAGGAACAGTCAAGTCCAAAATAAACTTTCATGATAGGGCATGTCATTTTAAACAACTGTTTAATTTACTTTTATCACCAATTTTGCTTTCTTCTCTTTGTATTCTTAGTTGAAAGCTAAACCTAGGTTGGCTCATGTGATAATTTCTTAGACCTTGAAGGCCGCCTCTTATGTGAATGCATTTTGACAGTTTTTCACCACTAGAGGGCATTTAGTTCATGTGTGTCACAAATAACATTGAGTTTATGCACGTGAAATTACCTAGGTGTAAGCACTGGTTGGCTAAATTATAGTCTGTCAAAAGAACTGAATTAAGGGGGCAGTTTGCAGAGGCTTAGATATAAGGTAATCGCAGAGGTAAAAAGTATATTAATATAAACATGTTGGCTGTGCAAAACTGGGGAATGGGTAATAAACAACAAACATTCTGGTGTTGACTGTCCCTTTAAAGGGACACTCAGGTAAAATTAAATTTTAATTATTCAGATACAGGATGTAATTTTAAACAACTTTCCAATTTACTTCCATTAAAAAATATGTGCACATTCTTTTAGATTTACACTTTTTGAGTCACCAGCGCCTACTGAGCATGTGCAAGAATTCAGACTATACGTATATGCATTTGTGATTGGCTGATTGCTATCACATGGTACGGGGGACTGGAAATATACATAACTTTGAAATTTGTTAGAAAAAAATCTACTACTCATTTGAAATTCAGAGTTAATGCTATTGTATTGTCTTGTTATCTTGCATTTGTTGATTATTCAATTCTACTGTGTTTACTGGTCCTTTAAGAACATTTGCTGTTTTTATATATTTCCACAGAACTTTGTCATTGTTTGTAGCTGTACTCTGTGTTCATTCTTTTCTGGTTTTTATTCGGCATAAGGCAGTTTTTAGGATTTACTTTCTTCTGAATGTTGTATTTATTGATATTGCTGTTCCATTTTGTCCTTATTCTGACTATGACACAGTAACTCTGTTATACATGTTTGTAGTTAAAAACTTTTTTTTATAATTTCTTCAAGCTTTTTATGTAAGAGTCAGGAAGTGTCAGATGCTTCTTTGGTCAGTTGAATTGGGTGCCCTTGATATGGAGCTAGCTCCATGGGAAATACGTTGTAAGGTGGACGCTTATTCTTACAGAGTTATGACTTTTTATACTGAGGGCTACTTGAAACCGCTGTGCAAAGCAGCAACCTTGCTTCCCCTGCACATGTGCATTGTTTTCCATGTGAGTGTGTTGGTAAAGTCCTCCATCCCTTCCACAAACCTAAGCAAGTTTTTTTTCTCACCTGCAGTACCACCTCCGTGGAAGTTACCTTGTTGCAGGGATTTGCTGGAACCAGGGTCCTTTTGTTCATAAAAATCTAGATTCTCTGAGGCTGACTGCGTGGAGATTGAACGCTTAGTCTTAGCCAAGAGAGGTTTCTCTGAGGGGGTTATTGACACTCTCATTTAGGCTCGTAAGCCTGTTACTCGTCGCATCTATTATAAGGTGTGGAGAGCTTACTTATGTGGTTATCTATTAATTTTAAATATCTCTACTTTCTACTACTAAATCTCTATGGTGGTACCACTAAAACCAACACAAATGAATTGTGAAATATACTCTATGAGGGTCCTCCATTATTTGTCAAACAGTTTATTTAGGAATCAATATATGTTAATAATAAGATAAATATTTACAGGTATATATATATCAATCTATTTTACAGATACAGTCCACATTTTAAGATACAGGGCAGCTTTTCTAAACTAACCCCAATTGTGCTACACAGAATATTATCCCAGAAATACTTAGCCAGATTCTCTGTGTCCAACATAATCCATCTTTTAGCAGGAGCAGGATACAATAGAAGAGAGACCCAGAGGCTCTGGTGTTACAGTATTTTATAACCCAATTCAAAAGGGAGTGGCTTATCAAATGCCACTCAAAAAGACCAATGGGAGTGTCTATAGTTCAGAGAGAAAGGTGTACCTGGGGGAAGGGATCCCAATAACAGCTAAGTGAATATTCCAGTGATAAAATGTCACCACATTCCCTCACTTTTTCTTCTCCTATGTTGCCCCGTTTTCTAGTTATACCCACTAGTACAGAAGAACACAGTGGGAGCGAAAACCTTACAGGAGAAATTCTCCCACCATCCCTTCGGAATCATTCCCTCGGCGATATGAGCTCTTCTGTACTTTCCTAGGACTGTCAATTCCTAATCTAACTTTATACAATTCATTAGAAAAATTAATTTAAAATTATACATAGAAACACAAAATCCTATGCTAAACCCCATTAGCAACATTTATACAATGGTCTTAAATATTGGGAAAAGTTCATGTGAGTGTGTGGGTACACTAGATGGGTATGTGTGTAGTAAAATCTTTATTAAGAAAGTGTGAATTGTGCCTGTAAAACAAAAGTTATAATGGTTCACTGAAGTTCTTTGTTGTCATCTTTTGGCATCTGGTCCTTGCTTTTGGCATCTGGTCCTTGCTTTTGCTTTACCAAATCTCTCTCTTTGAACCATTTTGTTTTTTCCAAGACCCTCAAAGGAATGAAAAAAAAGATTAAAACCAGCCATATATTTACTTCACACTACAACACTCCATCTGCAGTAGAAACCACATTCACAGTTATTAACTTCAAGTTGGAAAGTGCCTCTGTTATTGCATCATCCCACTCGCACCCTTACTTAACTTATGTTGCTTGATTTATATGATTATTTACCCCTTTATGCTTTATATATATATATATAATTATTTTGGCCTAATGCACCATTTTACATCTCCATTGTGATACATTATACTTTTTTAATTTGTCCAACGCCACCATCATAGCTTCATGGTAAGATCAGTCCTGAAGACGCCTGAAAAACAACAATCTATAATATGTGTTATTGGGGAAAAACTGGAAGGAAAGGTGAGAAGCCTTCTATCTTAATTGGTTTTCTTCCTGCAAGATAAGACTTCAGACAGTTTACATAGAAATGGTATTGCATGTGGCCTCCCAAAACTAATCACAATGGAGGTATCTATTATTGTTTTTTTAGAAAGAGAATGCATCAATTAACTATACATTCTTAATATTGGCATTTAAAACTTAATAATGAAAAACACTTAAAATTATTAATTGAACTTAAAACTAAAGTACACATTACACGATACAAATGTACTGCAAACAAATATGCTTATAAAAAAAAATGAATGATTTAATTTGAGCCCTCCAGCTCTGTCAGTTGCTTCTTTAGAAACCCAATTTGATCTCTCATTCTCCTGTTTTTTTGTTTGAGTTCCCAATAACTTAAGTTGGCCTTATTGTTTATCTCATTTGACCTCAGCCTCCAATTTTCTCCTCTGTTAATATCGCCATTTAAATTCCTGTCTCTCCAGTTTTCTGTATTTGATGCTCTACTATTCTGATATCCACAAACATTCCTTCTATTACCCCTCTCTGATTCCTGCCTGTGAATATTCAGATTATTCTCCATTGACTGCTTCACTGCAGAATTTGCCTTAATGGTGTATGGGTGATAATTCCACCACTTCTCAGCTCTAGTGAGCACCATATGTAGGTTTGTGGAGTTTGGATCATACAGCTTTACAAACTCCTGACATTTTCTGGGGAGAGCTTCAAGTACCCTCTGTATGTGAGCTGGTGACCCCCAGACCATTTGGGTCTGTGGCTGGCGCAGCACACACCAAAATAAAACTCTTTTTGCTACTTCAAATGGCCCATCTAGTGGTCTCATGGTAATTTCACTAATCTCTTTCTCTAGATTAGTAAAACTGAAAAAGGTTTTAGCTATCCTGCCAGCCTGATCACATATACTTGAATTAAATCCTAATAACCTGTTGGCATAGGGGCCCATGGCATCTTGAAGCAATTCGGTCCATTCCGGCATGCTCATACCTAATTTTATGGCTTTTTCAGTTCCCTTGTGAAACCAATGTGAAAAGTTATTAAAGCTGTTTGTGGGGATTGTGCCCCACCATTTCTTAAAAATGTCTTTATCTGCTACAGTCATTGGCCTAGTCTGATTTGAAAAACCTGTAGGAACTTTCAGGTTGCTAAAATTCTCAGAAATTATGACAGGGGCAATTGGAACAGAACTTGGGTTTTTAGTGGGGCCCATTTGCATTTTATCTTGTTTTACTAATTGTTTTGGCTCTTTCCTTTGTGGCAGTAAGTTATCACTATCTGCATTGTTCCCAGAAATATCACTAATTATTTTTTCTTTTTGTTCAATTTTCATCTGTAACTCAGTAATTTTGTTTGAGTATTCGTTACTGATGTGTTCTGTTAATTTTAATTTACGTTGTAATTTACTGATCTGTATGGTGTTAGTTAAAGCAGAAAGCTTAATACAATCTCTGTCAGTCTGTGTGTTATCTAACTTTAATTTAAGGTCTTTATTTTGCTCTGTAAGTTCTCCAATGTCTGTTAATCTCTTTATAGTTGAAATCACTGCCTGCGCTATCATACATTTTCTTTTATTATTATTCATCTTTTTAAGACTTAATACCTGTGTTAGTATATCTAAAACACTTTCACACTTGTTGTTTTTAGCTTCTGGGATGAGGAATGGACCATTATATTTATGAATGTAATTGTTAAAGTAATCACAGATTTCCTGTGAAATATAGTTTTTTCCAGACATTTTTAACAGATAGCCTTTAGAACTAAAATAATAATAAATTTTTATATATATATATATATATATATATATATATATATATATATATATATATATATATATATATATATATATATATATATATATATATATATATATATATATATATATATACTAGAATAGTGTGTCTCTCACAGCATAGTAGTTTTTTTTTTTTTTTTTTTTTTTTTTTTTAAATGTTAACACAGGATGTACAAGATACCATTGAGATGCTAATTTTACACAACAAAGGACATAGCAGTTAAGCCATGTAGAAATGGTAGTAATTAGATCTGTTTATAAGCAGGTCAGCATTCCAGCAGAGGTGGTAATATAGTTAAATTTAGTTTTTCTAACCACTGCTGATTATTCTTTATTTTAAATCTGGGGAACAGACTATTGTGTGTCTCTCACAGCATAGTTTACCAGACTATTTTAACTGCCCCAAATGCAAGGAATTATAATCTCTATAGGGCAATGAAACTAAACAGAAATTAAGCAGAACAAAATTAAAAAATTAAATATTGTTCTCTTTTAAAAGGTGTGAACTATCAATAATACTAACCTAAATAAAATAAATGAGCAAAGCAAGGAATCCTTTTTACTGATATTTTCCCAAATTGAGGAAAAATTATAAAAATATTTTAAGTACAGGAAGATTCTATAGAACTTCTAAATGCTAATTTCAACTGTAGTTTTGGTTCCAGGATCTGCTCCAAACACAGGAAATGCAAATTTTTAACTTTGTTACCCAAAACAAAGCTTAATTAAACTGTAATTTCTTAACTTTAAATTCTACACAATTTCCCATACAATTCAGAATTAAATTTATGTATAGGGCAAGCTACAGCTCTGGGTGTAACACATTCACAGAAATGAATCCTTTGTAAAAAGAAATAAATAAAAAAAAACCTTACTGTTGGCAGCTATTACATAGTACTGTAAAGCTTTTGTTTGTAAAAAACATTTAGATGGGACCAACACAACACATGTCTCTAAAATTCATTAGAAAACTGATAGAAAACTGGCTTAACAATAAAAGTATCCAGTTTCCAAAAACAAGAAAAATACAAGAGTTAAAGGGACAGTCTAGTATAATCAACTTCACAATTTACTTCCATCATCAAACTTGCTTTTTTTCTCTTGGTATTCTAAGTTGAAGCCAAACATAGGTAGGCTCATATGCTGATTTCTAAGCCTTTTAGGGTTGCCTCTTATCACATGCTTTTTTTTAAAAAATCTCTTTTCAACACAAAGAGAGACTGTGGGGGTTATTTAAGATTTAGCAGGCTACAAAACAGGCCTTCCCCTATGCAAATGCAAATTTATACAGACCAGAAATACAGGTTTTTTTAAAGCCATGCTTTTCTTGAGAAACATACAACAGGCCTTTGAAACCAACCACTATTTGCGCTTTTTAAATAAAGTACTACATACAAAACTTTGCTATAAAACACCAAATCTACATTTACTGCAGTTAAATTTAAAATAAATCAACATTTATTTGATTCCTGCAAAACTAAATGGCATATGGATTCGTCTACAACTTCATGGCCGCCAAAATGTGGTTATCTATTAATTTAAAATATCTCTACTTTCTACTACTAAATCTCTATGGTGGTACCACTAAAACCAACACAGATAAATTGTGAAATAAACTCTATGAGGGTCCTCCATTATTTGTCAAACAGTTTATTTAGGAATCAATATATGTTAATAATAAGATAAATATTTACAGGTATATATATATCAATCTATTTTACAGATACAGTCCACATTTTAAGATACAGGGCAACTTTTCTAAACTAACCCCAATTGTGCTACACAGAATATTATCCCAGAAATACTTAGCCAGATTCTCTGTGTCCAACATCATCCATCTTTTAGCAGGAGCAGGATACAATAGAAGAGAGACCCAGAGGCTCTGGTGTTACAGTATTTTATAACCCAATTCATAAGGGAGTGGCTTATCAAATGCCACTCAAAAAGACCAATGGGAGTGTCTATAGTTCAGAGAGAAAGGTGTACCTGGGGGAAGGGATCCCAATAACAGCTAAGTGAATATTCCAGTGATAAAATGTCACCACAACTTATTGTGGTGTGAAAAGCGTGGTTTAGCCTGGCATAAGGTTAAGGCTTCCAGGATTCCTTCCTTTCTACCGGAGGGTCTGGAGAAGGGCCTTTCTGTCAGTTCCCTGAGGGGACAGATTTCGACCCTTTCTGTTTTGCTGCACAAGAGGCTCTCAGAGCTCCCTGACGTGCAATCTCTCGTTAAGGCTCTGATCAGGGGGACAGCCGTTAAAAGTGCCATTGTTAATTGTTTTTGGAGTTTGAATCTTGTTCTTAAGTTTTTACAACGGGTTCCATGTGATCCTATGCATTCGGTTGACATTAAATTGTTGTCCTGGAAGGTTCTTTTTCTATTGGCTTTTGTGTCGGAACGCAAAGTTTCTGAAATGGCTGCCTTGCAATGTGAGCCTCCTTATCTGGTGTTCCACACTGATAAGGCTGTCCTACGTACCTGCTTGGATTTTCTTCCTAAGGTGGTGTCTGATCGTGACATCAATCAGGAGATTGTGGTTCCTTCCTTGTGTCCTAATCCTCCTTCTTCGAAGGAACGCATACTTCATAATCTGGATGTGGTTCGAGCTTTTCAGTTTTATCTTCAAGCTACTAAGGATTTCAGTCAAACTTCTTCCTTGTTTATCTACTCTGGGAAGCATAAGGGTCTGAAGGCCTCTTCGACTTCCTTATCTCTTTGGTTGAGGAGTGTTATACGCTTGGCTTACGAGTCAGCAGGACTTGGACCTCCTCAGAGGATTATGGCTCATTCCACTAGACTGGTGGCTTCCTCTTTGGCCTTTAAGAATGAGGCCTCTATGGATCACATTTGTAAGACGGCTACCTGGTCCTCCTTACATACTTTTTAAAAATTCTACAAATTTGACGTTTTTGCTTCGGCTGAAGCAGCTTTTTGGGAGAAAGGCTTTACAGGCTGTGGTGCCCTCAGATTAGGGTCCGCCTTTCCTTTACTCCTCCCGTTATCATGCAGTGTCCTCTAGAACTTGGGTATAGTTTTCCCAACAGTAAGGAATGATGCAGTGGACTATCCTCATATTAAGAAGGAAAACATAAATTATGCTTACCTGATAATTTAATTTCCCTCTGTATGAGGAGAGTCCACTGCCCCCGCCCGTATACTCCGATGGGTGAACCAAAATTTGTTTTTCTTTTCCGGCACCATTTATACCCTGATATTTCTCCTACTGTTCCTTGTTCCCTTGGCAGAATGACTGGGATATGAGGGAAGTAGGGGGGGGGGGGAGTATTTAAGCCTTTGGCTGGGGTATCTTTGCCTCCTCCTGGTGGCAAAGTTCAGTATTTCCCAATCGTAAGGAATGATGCCGTGGACTCTCCTCATACAGAAGGAAATGAAATTATCAGGTAAGCATAATTTATGTTTTTATTATGCACTTCCTAATTGTGCAATTCTATTTTATTTAAAGGTTCTTAAAGAGTCAGCAAACACAAATTTATCATAGTTTTTTTCCAATACCAGAGCTTGTTCACTGTAACATTGTTTGTTACATGCTAAAACGGCTTAATACTAAGACAATTTTTGTACGTAGCGACTTCAGAGTTCCTGGTGAATGCTGATATGGAATCATCTAATTCACACAGAGAGGCCTTTTTTCGGCTTTCTTGTTGCTCTATTTGGAGAAATTCTATGTCATGTTCGGTATTCATACTGCTTTTTAAATCACCTCATCTTTGCAACTATTGATGCTTGTAGCAGTTCTCTAGGAACGTGTCCATGCGGAAAGCCCTCCAGTTGAGATTTGAGTAAATAGTTCTATTTGCCAAGCGATTTACCATAGCATAAAACGCTTTCTGTTGCTTTAGTAGTTTGACATTTTGTCTGTGCCTTTATTTCCCCCTCTCTAGCTGATGTTTGTTAGCTGTAAAAAAATAAAAGCAACATTGCAATACTGAGCCTGTGTCTCCTGTGATAAAATTAGCCATCTGGGTGTTTATAGCAATTGCATATTGGGATTCAGTGGAAATGTATCTCCGGGCAATGTTAGCATTGAATTAGGCAGGGCAGCTGTTATGATTTCATACCAGAATGGAAGTTAGTTGAAAATCTCCAACCTTTTATTGGTTTCAATAAAATGGCTTCAAATAAATAAAACATTTCTAACCAGAAATGTTTAGTCATAAACAGATGCATGTTATGAAGCAATTCATGAGCTTGTTCTTTTGTATGTTTTCAGATGTTCTCTTTCTAGTTTCTAGGTTAGTCATTTTTTTTTCTTTTAGCCATGAATTTACAATTAAAAAGTTGATGATAAGGTGAACTGATGTACTCTTCAGAGGTGAAAAGGGGAAATTATAATAAAATAAATGTATCCATATGACAGAGCAGTGTTTTAATACCTATAAATGTGCAGTACAAGGTATTTAAATTAACACTAATACAGCAGTGATTCTCATTGGCCGATAAGTACTTCCTGTTGATGTTCATTGACTAATAGGCACTTCCTGCTAATTATTGGCTCTAGTAATCTACACAAGCCTAAAGCATTTTTTTTAATTACTTTTAAATATTTTACTTTTTTTTCTTTCCTGTTGTCCATGCTTACATTTTTTGTCTATAGCTGGGGTTTGTTGTTGTTGTTTTTTTAAATAATGGTTACAAATGCCTTATAAAAGGCTTGACTGTTCCACTAGTCTGTATGACCTTAGATCTACATTTGTACCTGTTTAGAACCTCAGCCCTGCTCAGCTCGTCCTGTGCTTGAACGCTACACATCTGTACTTCAGGAATTGCTAAACCCACAATTTTCAGAACTAAATTATAGAAAATAAAGGACAAAATGAATAAATAGAAATGTTGTAAAAAAGATTTCTACTACACAGAAATAGTATTTGCTCTAATCAGTTAGAGCATGTCATTTTTCTGTCTATCAACCCTAGACTGTGGGGGTTAAACAGAGAGTAGAACTATTGAATGGGATTTGCAGAAAACTACTGGTCCAGAGTGTTAAACAGAGCTGATCCTAACTTTAGCTCAAGTTCCATATCTATCTGAGTTGTGCAACTAGCGGTGCTGATTAGATCATCTGCATTTTCCGCTCAGGACCAGCAGTGCTCTGCGAGTTTCAAGCCATATCTCTACTGTCTTAAACCTATTTGCGTATAGTCTAGGATTGATAGACTTAACATATTAGAGCATGTAATGTTTTTACTATAATGGCCCTTTAAACATTTTATATTGACATTTCAGTGTGTAATGTGCCCTTAAAGTGATATGAAACCTAATTTCTCCAACATAGGTGTGTCCGGTCCACGGCGTCATCCTTACTTGTGGGATATTCTCTTCCCCAACAGGAAATGGCAAAGAGCCCAGCAAAGCTGGTCACATGATCCCTCCTAGGCTCCGCCTACCCCAGTCATTCTCTTTGCCGTTGTACAGGCAACATCTCCACGGAGATGGCTTAGAGTTTTTTAGTGTTTAACTGTAGTTTTTCATTATTCAATCAAGAGTTTGTTATTTTCAAATAGTGCTGGTATGTACTATTTACTCAGAAACAGAAAAGAGATGAAGAGTTCTGTTTGTATGAGGAAAATGATTTTAGCAACCGTAACTAAAATCCATGGCTGTTCCACACAGGACTGTTGAGAGCAATTAACTTCAGTTGGGGGAACAGTGTGCAGTCTCTTGCTGCTTGAGGTATGACACATTCTAACAAGACGATGTAATGCTGGAAGCTGTCATTTTCCCTATGGGATCCGGTAAGCCATGTTTATTACGATTGTAAATAAGGGCTTCACAAGGGCTTATTTAGACTGTAGACTTTTTTGGGCTAAATCGATTCATTATTAACACATATTTAGCCTTGAGGAATCATTTTATTTGGGTATTTTGATATAATAATATCGGCAGGCACTGTATTAGACACCTTATTTCTTAGGGGCTTTCCCAAAGCATAAGCAGAGTCTCATTTTCGCGCCGGTGTGGCGCACTTGTTTTTGAGAGGCATGGCATGCAGTCGCATGTGAGAGGAGCTCTGATACTTAGAAAAGACTTCTGAAGGCGTCATTTGGTATCGTATTCCCCTTTGGGTTTGGTTGGGTCTCAGCAAAGCAGATACCTGGGACTGTAAAGGGGTTAAAGCTTAAAACGGCTCCGGTTCCGTTATTTTAAGGGTTAAAGCTTCCAAATTTGGTGTGCAATATTTTTAAGGCTTTATGACACTGTGGTGAAAATTTGGTGAATTTTGAACAATTCCTTCATGTTTTTTCGCAATTGCAGTAATAAAGTGTGTTCAGTTTAAAATTTAAAGTGACAGTAACGGTTTTATTTTAAAACGTTTTTTGTACTTTCTTATCAAGTTTATGCCTGTTTAACATGTCTGAACTACCAGATAGACTGTGTTCTGAATGTGGGGAAGCCAGAATTCCTATTCATTTAAATAAATGTGATTTATGTGATAATGACAATGATGCCCAAGATGATTCCTCAAGTGAGGGGAGTAAGCATGGTACTGCATCATTCCCTCCTTCGTCTACACGAGTCTTGCCCACTCAGGAGGCCCCTAGTACATCTAGTGCGCCAATACTCCTTACTATGCAACAATTAACGGCTGTAATGGATAATTCTGTCAAAAACATTTTAGCCAAAATGAACCCTTGTCAGCGTAAGCGTGGCTGCTCTGTTTTAGTTACTGAAGAGCATGACGACGCTGATATTAATATCTCTGAAGGGCCCCTAACCCAATCTGAGGGAGCCAGGGAGGTTTTGTCTGAGGGAGAAATTACTGATTTAGGGAACATTTCTCAGCAGGCTGAATCTGATGTGATTACATTTAAATTTAAGTTGGAACATCTCCGCATTTTGCTTAAGGAGGTATTATCCACTCTGGATGATTGTGAAAATTTGGTCATCCCAGAGAAACTATGTAAAATGGACAAGTTCCTAGAGGTGCCGGGGCTCCCAGAAGCTTTTCCTATACCCAAGCGGGTGGCGGACATTGTTAATAAAGAATGGGAAAGGCCCGGTATTCCTTTCGTCCCTCCCCCCATATTTAAAAAATTGTTTCCTATGGTCGACCCCAGAAAGGACTTATGGCAGTCAGTCCCCAAGGTCGAGGGAGCGGTTTCTACTTTAAACAAACGCACCACTATACCCATAGAGGATAGTTGTGCTTTCAAAGATCCTATGGATAAAAAATTAGAAGGTTTGCTTAAAAAGATGTTTGTTCAGCAGGGTTACCTTCTACAACCCATTTCATGCATTGTCCCTGTCACTACAGCTGCATATTTCTGGTTTGATGAACTGATTAAGGTGCTCGATAGTGATTCTCCTCCTTACGAGGAGATTATGGACAGAATCAATGCTCTCAAATTGGCTAATTCTTTCACTCTAGACGCCACTTTGCAAGTGGCTAGGTTAGCGGCTAAGAATTCTGGGTTTGCTATTGTGGCGCGCAGAGCGCTTTGGTTGAAATCTTGGTCGGCTGATGCGTCTTCCAAGAACAAGTTACTAAACATTCCTTTCAAGGGGAAAACGCTGTTTGGCCCTGACTTGAAAGAGATTATCTCTGATATCACTGGGGGTAAGGGCCACGCCCTTCCTCAGGATAGGCCTTTCAAGGCAAAAAATAGACCTAATTTTCGTCCCTTTCGTAAAAACGGACCAGCCCAAAGTGCTACGTCCTCTAAGCAAGAGGGTAATACTTCTCAAGCCAAGCCAGCTTGGAGACCAATGCAGGGCTGGAACAAGGGAAAGCAGGCCAAGAAACCTGTCACTGCTACCAAGACAGCATGAAATATTGGCCCCCGATCCGGGACCGGATCTGGTGGGGGGCAGACTCTCTCTCTTCGCTCAGGCTTGGGCAAGAGATGTTCTGGATCCTTGGGCGCTAGAAATAGTCTCCCAGGGTTATCTTCTGGAATTCAAGGGACTTCCCCCAAGGGGGAGGCTCCACAGGTCTCAGTTGTCTTCAGACCACATAAAAAGACAGGCGTTCTTACATTGTGTAGAAGACCTGTTAAAAATGGGAGTGATTCATCCTGTTCCATTAAGAGAACAAGGGATGGGGTTCTACTCCAATCTGTTCATAGTTCCCAAAAAAGAGGGAACGTTCAGACCAATCTTAGATCTCAAGATCTTAAACAAATTTCTCAAGGTCCCATCGTTCAAGATGGAAACCATTCGAACTATCCTTCCTTCCATCCAGGAAGGTCAATTCATGACCACGGTGGATTTAAAGGATGCGTATCTACATATTCCTATCCACAAGGAACATCATCGGTTCCTAAGGTTTGCATTCCTAGACAAACATTACCAGTTTGTGGCGCTTCCTTTCGGATTAGCCACTGCTCCAAGGATTTTCACAAAGGTACTAGGGTCCCTTCTAGCGGTGCTAAGACCAAGGGGCATTGCAGTAGTACCTTACCTGGACGACATTCTGATTCAAGCGTCGTCCCTCCCTCGAGCAAAGGCTCACACGGACATCGTCCTGGCCTTTCTCAGATCTCACGGCTGGAAAGTGAACGTGGAAAAGAGTTCTCTATCCCCGTCAACAAGGGTTCCCTTCTTGGGAACAATTATAGACTCCTCAGAAATGAGGATTTTTCTAACAGAGGCCAGAAAGACAAAGCTTCTGGACTCTTGTCGGATACTTCATTCCGTTCCTCTTCCTTCCGTAGCTCAGTGCATGGAAGTGATCGGGTTGATGGTAGCGGCAATGGACATAGTTCCTTTTGCGCGCATTCATCTAAGACCATTACAACTGTGCATGCTCAGTCAGTGGAATGGGGACTATACAGACTTGTCTCCAAAGATACAAGTAAATCAGAGGACCAGAGACTCACTCCGTTGGTGGCTGTCCCTGGACAACCTGTCACGAGGGATGACATTCCGCAGACCAGAGTGGGTCATTGTCACGACCGACGCCAGTCTGATGGGCTGGGGCGCGGTCTGGGGATCCCTGAAAGCTCAGGGTCTTTGGTCTCGGGAAGAATCTCTTCTACCGATAAATATTCTGGAACTGAGAGCGATATTCAATGCTCTCAAGGCTTGGCCTCAGCTAGCGAGGACCAAGTTCATTCGGTTTCAATCAGACAACATGACGACTGTTGCGTACATCAACCATCAGGGGGGAACAAGGAGTTCCCTAGCGATGGAAGAAGTGACCAAGATTATTCTATGGGCGGAGTCTCACTCCTGCCACCTGTCTGCTATCCACATCCCGGGAGTGGAAAATTGGGAAGCGGATTTTCTGAGTCGTCAGACATTGCATCCGGGGGAGTGGGAACTCCATCCGGAAATCTTTGCCCAAGTCACTCAACTATGGGGCATTCCAGACATGGATCTGATGGCCTCTCGTCAGAACTTCAAAGTTCCTTGCTACGGGTCCAGATCCAGGGATCCCAAGGCGGCTCTAGTGGATGCACTAGTAGCACCTTGGACCTTCAAACTAGCTTATGTGTTCCCGCCGTTTCCTCTCATCCCCAGGCTGGTAGCCAGGATCAATCAGGAGAGGGCGTCGGTGATCTTGATAGCTCCTGCGTGGCCACGCAGGACTTGGTATGCAGATCTGGTGAATATGTCATCGGCTCCACCTTGGAAGCTACCTTTGAGACGAGACCTTCTAGTTCAGGGTCCGTTCGAACATCCGAATCTGGTTTCACTCCAGCTGACTGCTTGGAGATTGAACGCTTGATTTTATCGAAGCGAGGTTTCTCAGATTCTGTTATCGATACTCTTGTTCAGGCCAGAAAGCCTGTAACTAGAAAGATTTACCACAAAATTTGGAAAAAATATATCTGTTGGTGTGAATCTAAAGGATTCCCTTGGGACAAGGTTAAGATTCCTAGGATTCTATCCTTCCTTCAAGAAGGATTGGAAAAGGGATTATCGGCAAGTTCCCTGAAGGGACAGATTTCTGCCTTGTCGGTGTTACTTCACAAAAAACTGGCAGCTGTGCCAGATGTTCAAGCCTTTGTTCAGGCTCTGGTTAGAATCAAGCCTGTTTACAAACCTTTGACTCCTCCTTGGAGTCTCAATTTAGTTCTTTCAGTTCTTCAGGGGGTTCCGTTTGAACCCTTACATTCCGTTGATATTAAGTTATTATCTTGGAAAGTTTTGTTTTTAGTTGCAATTTCTTCTGCTAGAAGAGTTTCAGAATTATCTGCTCTGCAGTGTTCTCCTCCTTATCTGGTGTTCCATGCAGATAAGGTGGTTTTACGTACTAAACCTGGTTTTCTTCCAAAAGTTGTTTCTAACAAAAACATTAACCAGGAGATTATCGTACCTTCTCTGTGTCCGAAACCAGTTTCAAAGAAGGAACGCTTGTTGCACAATTTGGATGTTGTTCGCGCTCTAAAATTCTATTTAGATGCTACAAAGGATTTTAGACAAACATCTTCCTTGTTTGTTGTTTATTCAGGTAAAAGGAGAGGTCAAAAAGCAACTTCTACCTCTCTCTCTTTTTGGATTAAAAGCATCATCAGATTGGCTTACGAGACTGCCGGACGGCAGCCTCCCGAAAGAATCACAGCTCATTCCACTAGGGCTGTGGCTTCCACATGGGCCTTCAAGAACGAGGCTTCTGTTGATCAGATATGTAGGGCAGCGACTTGGTCTTCACTGCACACTTTTACCAAATTTTACAAGTTTGATACTTTTGCTTCTTCTGAGGCTATTTTTGGGAGAAAGGTTTTGCAAGCCGTGGTGCCTTCCATTTAGGTGACCTGATTTGCTCCCTCCCTTCATCCGTGTCCTAAAGCTTTGGTATTGGTTCCCACAAGTAAGGATGACGCCGTGGACCGGACACACCTATGTTGGAGAAAACAGAATTTATGTTTACCTGATAAATTTCTTTCTCCAACGGTGTGTCCGGTCCACGGCCCGCCCTGGTTTTTTAATCAGGTCTGATAATTTATTTTCTTTAACTACAGTCACCACGGTACCATATGGTTTCTCCTATGCTATTATTCCTCCTTAACGTCGGTCGAATGACTGGGGTAGGCGGAGCCTAGGAGGGATCATGTGACCAGCTTTGCTGGGCTCTTTGCCATTTCCTGTTGGGGAAGAGAATATCCCACAAGTAAGGATGACGCCGTGGACCGGACACACCGTTGGAGAAAGAAATTTATCAGGTAAACATAAATTCTGTTTTTTTTCTCCAACATTGGTGTGTCCACGGCGTCATCCTTACTTGTGGGAATATCTCTTCCCCAACAGGAAATGGCAAAGAGTCCCAGCAAAGCTGGCCATATAGTCCCTCCTAGGCTCCGCCCACCCCAGTCATTCTCTTTGCCGTTGCACAGGCAACATCTCCACAGAGATGTTTAAGAGTATGTGGTGTTTAGTTGTAGTTTTTTTTTATTCTACTATCAAGAGTTTGTTATTTTAAAATAGTGCTGGTATGTACTATTTACTCTGAAACAGAAAAAGATGAAGATTTCTGTTTGTGAGAGGAAGGTGATTTTAGCAAACAGTAACTAAAATCGATTGCTGTTTCCACATAGGACTGTTGAGATGAAGTAACTTCAGTTGGGGGAAACAGTTAGCAGACTTTTCTGCTTAAGGTATGACTAGCCATATTTCTAACAAGACTGTGTAATGCTGGAAGGCTGTCATTTCCCCTCATGGGGACCGGTAAGCCATTTTCTTAGTCTCAAACAGAATAAAGGGCTTAATATGGGCTATAAAACTGGTAGACACTTTCATGGGCTAAATCGATTGCTTTTATTTGGACATTTTATACATGTTCATGCTGATAATTCACACTTATAAACTTGGGGAACATTTTTTCACGTCAGGCACTATGTTAGACACCTTTTCCAGTCAGGAAGGGCCTTCCCAGTTGTAGGCTGAGCCTCATTTTCGCGCCATTACTGCGCAGTTGTTTTTGAGTGCAAGACATGCAGATGCATGTGTGAGGACCTAAAAGTAGTTGGAAAAGTTCCTAGAAGGCGTCATTTGGTATCGTATTCCCCTCTGGGCTTGGTAAAGTCACAGCAAAGGCTGTAGCTGGGACTGTATAGGGGTTAAATCTGTAACCGGCTCCGGTTTTGTTATTTTAAGGGTTAAAGCTCTGAAAATTGGTGTGCAATACTTTTAATGCTTTAAGACACTGTAGTGAAATTTTGGTAAATTTTGAACAATTCCTTCATATATTTTCACATATTCAGTAATAAAGTGTGCTCTGTTTAAAATTTAAAGAGACAGTAACGGTTTTGTTTTAAAACGGTTTTTGTGCTTTATTGACAAGTTTAAGCCTGTTTAACATGTCTGTGCCTTCAGATAAGCTATGTTCTATATGTATGAAAGCCAATGTGTCTCCCCCTTCAAAATTGTGTGATAATTGTGCCATAGCGTCCAAACAAAGTAAGGACAGTACTGCCACAAATAATGAAATTGCCCAAGATGATTCCTCAGATGAAGGGAGTAGACATGGTTCTACATCATCTCCTTCTGTGTCTACGCCAGTTTTGCCCACGCAGGAGGCCCCTAGTACATCTAGCGCGCCAATGCTTATTACCATGCAACAATTGACGGCTGTAATGGATAACTCCATAGCAAATATTTTATCCAAAATGCCTGCATATCAGAGAAAGCGCGATTGCTCTGTTTTAAACACTGAAGAGCAGGAGGGCGCTGATGATAATTGTTCTGTCATACCCTCACACCAATCTGAAGGGGCCATGAGGGAGGTTTTGTCAGATGGGGAAATTTCAGATTCAGGAAAAAATTCTCAACAGGCTGAACCTGATGTTGTGACATTTAAATTTAAATTAGAACATCTCCGCGCACTGCTTAAGGAGGTGTTATCTACTCTGGATGATTGTGACAACTTGGTCATTCCAGAAAAATTATGCAAGATGGACAAGTTCCTAGAGGTTCCGGTGCACCCCGACGCTTTTCCTATACCCAAGCGGGTGGCGGACATAGTGAATAAGGAGTGGGAGAAGCCCAGCATACCTTTTGTACCCCCTCCTATATTTAAGACTATGGTCGACCCCAGAAAGGACTTATGGCAGACAGTTCCTAAGGTCGAGGGGGCAGTTTCTACTCTAAACAAGCACACTACTATTCCTATCGCAGCTAGTTGTGCTTTCAAAGATCCTATGGATAAAAAATTGGAAGGTTTGCTTAAAAAGATTTTTGTACAGCAAGGTTACCTTCTACAACCCATTTCGTGCATTGTTCCTGTCACTACAGCAGCGTGGTTCTGGTTCGAGGAACTAGAAAAGTCACTCAGTAGAGAGACTCCATATGAGGAGTTTATGGACAGAGTTCACGCACTTAAGTTGGCTAACTCTTTTGTTTTAGATGCCGCTTTGCAATTAGCTAGATTAGCGGCGAAAAATTCAGGGTTTGCAATTGTGGCGCGCAGAGCGCTTTGGCTAAAATCTTGGTCAGCGGATGTATCATCCAAGACAAAATTGCTTAACATTCCCTTCAAGGGTAAAACTCTCTTTGGACCAGAATTGAAAGAGATTATCTCAGACATCACTGGGGGAAAGGGCCACGCCCTCCCACAAGATAGGCCTTTCAAGGCCAAGAATAAGTCTAATTTTCGTTCCTTTCGTAATTTCAGGAACGGACCGGCCTCTAATTCTGCATCCTCTAAGCAAGAGGGTAATGCCTCACAGTCCAAACCATCCTGGAAACCGATGCAAGGCTGGAACAAGGGTAAGCAGACCAAGAAGCCTGCTACCGCTAACAAAACAGCATGAAGGAGTAGCCCCCGATCCGGGACCGGATCTAGTGGGGGGCAGACTCTCTCTCTTTGCTCAGGCTTGGGCAAGAGATGTTCAGGATCCCTGGACGCTAGAAATAGTTTCTCAGGGTTATCTTCTGGAATTCAAGGAACTACCCCCAAGGGGAAGGTTCCACATGTCTCACTTATCCTCAAACCAAATAAAGAGACAGGCGTTCTTACATTGTGTAGAAGACCTGCTAAAGATGGGAGTGATACACCCAGTTCCAATGACGGAACAAGGAATGGGATTTTACTCAAATCTGTTCGTAGTTCCCAAAAAACAGGGAACCTTCAGACCAATTCTGGATTTAAAGATCCTAAACAAATTTCTCAGGGTACCATCGTTCAAAATGGAAACCATTCGAACGATTCTACCCACTATCCAGGAAGGTCAATTTATGACTACCGTGGATCTAAAGGATGCGTACCTACATATTCCTATCCACAAAGAACATCATCAGTTCCTAAGGTTCGCCTTTCTGGACAAACATTACCAGTTTGTGGCCCTCCCATTCGGAATAGCCACTGCTCCAAGGATTTTCACAAAGGTACTCGGGTCCCTTCTAGCGGTTCTAAGACCGAGGGGCATTGCAGTAGTACCATACTTGGACGACATTCTAATACAAGCGTCGTCCCTTTCAAAAGCAAAGGCTCATACAGACATCGTTCTGGCCTTTCTCAGATCTCACGGATGGAAGGTGAACATAGAAAAAAGTTCTCTGTCTCCGTCAACAAGAGTTCCCTTCCTGGGAACAATAATAGATTCCTTAGAAATGAGGATCTTTCTGACAGATGTCAGAAAGTCAAAACTTCTAAGCGCTTGTCAAGTTCTTCATTCTGTTCCACGTCCTTCCATAGCTCAGTACATGGAAGTAGTAGGGTTGATGGTTGCAGCAATGGACATAGTTCCTTTTGCGCGAATTCATCTAAGACCATTACAACTGTGCATGCTGAAACAGTGGAATGGGGACTATACAGACTTGTCTCCAGTGATTCAAGTAGATCAGAAGACCAGAGTTTCACTCCGTTGGTGGATATCCCTGGACCACCTATCCCAGGGAATGAGCTTCCGCAGACCAGAGTGGGTCATTGTCACAACCGACGCCAGTCTAGTGGGCTGGTGGGGTGCGGTCTGGGAATCCCTGAAAGCTCAGGGACTAAGGTCTCGGGAAGAGTCTCTTCTCCCGATAAACATTCTGGAACTAAGAGCGATATTCAATGCTCTCAGGGCTTGGCCTCAGCTTGCAAAGGCCAGATTCATAAGATTCCAATCAGACAACATGACGACTGTTGCGTATATCAATCATCAGGGGGGAACAAGGAGTTCCCTGGCGATGAAAGAAGTAACCAAAATAATACAATGGGCGGAGAATCACTCCTGCCATCTATCTGCGATCCACATCCCAGGTGTGGAAAACTGGGAAGCGGATTATCTGAGTCGTCAGACATTCCATCCGGGGGAGTGGGAACTCCACCCGGAGATTTTTGCCCAGTTGACTCAATTATGGGGCATTCCAGACATGGATCTGATGGCGTCTCGTCAGAACTTCAAGGTTCCTTGCTACGGGTCCAGATCCAGGGATCCCAAGGCGACTCTAGTGGATGCACTAGTAGCGCCTTGGACCTTCAACCTAGCTTATGTGTTCCCACCGTTTCCTCTCATTCCCAGGCTGGTAGCCAGGATCAAACAAGAGAGGGTCTCTGTGATCTTGATAGCTCCTGCGTGGCCACACAGGACTTGGTATGCAGACCTGGTGAATATGTCATCGGTTCCACCATGGAAGCTACCTTTGAGACAGGACCTTCTTGTTCAGGGTCCATTCGAACATCCAAATCTGGTCTCCCTCCAGCTGACGGCTTGGAGATTGAACGCTTGATTCTATCAAAGCGTGGGTTTTCAGATTCGGTGATTGATACTCTGGTTCAGGCCAGAAAACCGGTAACTAGAAAGATTTACCATAAAATATGTAAAAGATATATCTGCTGGTGTGAATCCAAGGGATTCCCTTGGAATAAGGTAAAGATTCCTAAGATTCTTTCCTTTCTGCAAGAAGGTTTGGATAAAGGATTATCTGCGAGTTCTCTAAAGGGACAGATTTCTGCCTTATCTGTCTTACTACACAAACGACTGGCAGCTATGCCAGATGTTCAAGCATTTGTTCAGGCTCTGGTTAGGATCAAGCCTGTTTACAGACCTTTGACTCCTCCCTGGAGTTTAAATCTAGTTCTTTCAGTTCTTCAAGGGGTTCCGTTTGAACCTCTACATTCCATAGATATTAAGTTGTTATCTTGGAAAGTTTTGTTTTTGGTTGCTATTTCTTCTGCTAGAAGAGTTTCAGAGTTATCTGCTCTGCAGTGTTCTCCGCCCTATCTGGTGTTCCATGCAGATAAGGTGGTTTTGCGTACTAAGCCTGGTTTTCTTCCAAAGGTTGTTTCTAACAAGAATATTAACCAGGAGATAGTTGTACCTTCTTTGTGTCCGAATCCAGTTTCAAAGAAGGAACGTTTGTTACACAATTTGGACGTAGTCCGTGCTCTAAAATTCTATTTAGAAGCTACAAAAGATTTCAGACAAACATCTTCTCTGTTTGTCGTCTATTCTGGTAAAAGGAGAGGTCAAAAAGCGACTTCTTACCTCTCTTTCCTTTTGGCTTAAAAGCATCATCCGATTGGCTTACGAGACTGCCGGACGGCAGCCTCCTGAAAGAATCACAGCTCACTCCACTAGGGCTGTGGCTTCCACATGGGCCTTCAAGAACGAGGCTTCTGTTGATCAGATATGTAAGGCAGCGACTTGGTCTTCACTGCACACTTTTGCCAAATTTTACAAATTTGATACTTTTGCTTCTTCGGAGGCTATTTTGGGGAGAAAGGTTTTGCAAGCCGTGGTGCCTTCCGTTTAGGTAACCTGATTTGCTCCCTCCCTTCATCCGTGTCCTAAAGCTTTGGTATTGGTTCCCACAAGTAAGGATGACGCCGTGGACCGGACACACCAATGTTGGAGAAAACAGAATTTATGCTTACCTGATAAATTACTTTCTCCAACGGTGTGCCCGGCCCACGGCCCGCCCTGTTTTTTTAATCAGGTCTGATGAATTATTTTCTCTAACTACAGTCACCACGGTACCATATGGTTTCTCCTATATTTTCCTCCTGTCCGTCGGTCGAATGACTGGGGTGGGCGGAGCCTAGGAGGGACTATATGGCCAGCTTTGCTGGGACTCTTTGCCATTTCCTGTTGGGGAAGAGATATTCCCACAAGTAAGGATGACGCCGTGGACCGGACACACCGTTGGAGAAAGTAATTTATCAGGTAAGCATAAATTCTGTTTTTCTTTCATTATTCAGATAGAGCATGCAATTTTAAAGGGATAGTCAACACTAAAATTGTTATTGTTTAAAAAGTACGCCTGTACTACCCATTCCCCAGCTTTGCACAACCAACATTGTTATATTAATATACTTTATAATCTCTAAACCTATAAATCTCTGCCTGTTTCTAAGCCACTACAGACAATCTGTTATCACGTTTTTGTATATGCTTTTCACAATAGGAGACTGCTAGTTCATGTGGGCCATATAGATAACATTGTGCTCACACCTGTTGAGTTATTTAATAGTCAGCAAAACACAGCACTAATTGGCTAAAATGCAAGTCAATAGATAATAAATGTAATGTCATGTGATCAGGGGGCTGAAGATGCTTAGATACAAGGTAATCACAGAGGTAAAAAGTATATTAATATTACTGTGTTTGTTATGCAAAACTGTGGGTAATGTTTAATTAAAGGGATTTATCTATCTTTTAAAACAATAAAAAATCTGTTGTAGACAGTCCCTTTAATCAACTTTCTAATTTACTCCCATTATCAAATTTTCTTCTTTCTCTTGGTATCTTTATTTGAAAAGCATGAATGTAAGCTTAGGAGCCGGCCCATTTTTGGTTCAGCACCTGGGTAGTGTTTGCAGATTGGTGGCAGATTGATCATATTTTGAGTTTCTATGTAAACTGGACAGAGCATGAAGGTGGCTCGAAAAGACCTTTGTTGATGCCTCTCACACAATTCAGACATAATTTATTCTTCAGCTTTATAACTTATTCAATAATCTTCATTTCCCGATGGTCCCAAATAAGATGCTTTGCTTTCTAAACTTAAGCGAGACCCTCTGGCTAAGTCCTCTCAGGAATTCAACTGATTCACTGTTCAATAAATTTGAATCAAAATCTAGCAATAACAGTGTGACTAATTACCACCAAAGGTCTTCATGAAATTGTTGTTATTGCAGAGGATTGTAGTCAAAAACTGAGATACATGATAGATATTATTGAATTACTGTTGTTTGATAACTGTGAGAGAAATAGCGGAATGTTTAATGTAGACTGGGGAATAAAGAGCCAAAATAGCTTGCAATTAAATTAGATCATTTAGAATCTAAATGTATGTTAATATTTTATAATGGTTAATTTCCATTTAAAGCAATCATTCCTAGCACAACGTGCAAGTACAGGAGATCATGGTGATTTTTTTTTTTAAATTACTATATCTATAAAGCACAAGAGTGTCTAAATATATATATATATATATATATATATATATATATATATATATATATATATATATATATATATATATATATATATATATGAGATAGATATACACACTGTGTATGTGTCTATATATATATATATATATATATGTGTGTGTGTGTGTATGTATATATATGTAGATAGATAGATACACATACACACTATATGGCCAAAAGCATGTGGACACATGACCATCACATCTAACTGAGCTTTTTGGACATCTCATTAAAAAAATATGGGCATTAATATGGTGTTGGCTGTTAGGAAGGCTGATCAGAAAATGTTGGAGTGTATCTGTGGGAATTTGTGCCCATTCAACCAAAAAAGCAATTGTGAGGTGTGTATATATATATATATATATATATATATATATATAAGGTTGCAGAGGTGAACGGCACTCACGAGTATGTCAGCTACCTGAAACAAACAGTAAAGCAGTTATGGATCCCACGGACGGACTTCGTGTTGCAGCAAGGACCCAAATGAAGCAGGCACACAGGTTTTTTCAAAAACACTCCGGTTTATTGGCAAAGTTGTTTACCAAACGTTTCGGCTCACACACGAGCCTTTGTCAATGGTGTACAAAACCAAATTTATATATATATATATATATAAAGGGAAAGAAAGGGTCCGGACAAAATGCTCAAAACAGAAACGTCCTTTTATTGGGTCTAAACAATCATCATAAAGCGTATCGGAAAATCAGCAATTGCAATGCCAAAAAATGCAAAATATGCAATATATTTAAAGGTAGCTATGGCCAGATATTATGGGCTCTTAGGATCACAGTGTGGGGCTTGGTCTGACGCGTTTCAGCTCCTATGGAGCCTTACTCATAGACTTGTTTGCTGCACACACACACTATGCAAATTTATATAGGCTTACCTAACTGGTGATTGGTCACCAGAGCCCTATCCTGCTTACCAATGGCTAAAGTGATTGGGAACAACACCTATCCAGGTAATCAGTTGGGAAAGAGGGGAGGGGAAATAGTAAGAGAGGTGTGTAAGTATCAAAACTTAAATTAATGCAATCAGTTATGTGTATTTGTCAATCCAAAGTAAAGTGTATACACCTCTAGGTTGTCAAACAAAAATATGTGTATGTTATTATACTCCCTATAAGACCAAAAATTATGACTTATTATTATTATTATTCACAATGGAAGGAAGAAAATGATACAATTTATTATGTTACGTTAAGTCAACCTTGAGTCAAGATCATACCTAAAATTAAAGTAACATTGTCATTATATGACATACTTGAATAAACTTATTCTAAGATATCTGTGCATTCTCAGTTTTGAAACCACTAGCCTCAACATATGTAGTCTGTTTAGGGAATTCTGCAGTGTACTAGCAGATTGATCTACATGTGATTTCAAATATTCATATCTCTTTTATTAAAAACTGTTGATCTATTTCCCCTGATGGAGAGGGTATCCTATTTACCAATGGTTAATCAAATCAGTCTCTATATTTAGACCTGATGGTAGTCTTGTCCCTAGGGTGAAAATCCAAAAAACCTCCTTTTTGAGGAGATCTCTGGATCTATCGCACCCTCGTGAAAAATGGCCCACATCCCCATAATGTACTTCAACAAAATGCTTAGCTACCCCTGTGGCTAAATGGCCACGCTCGATATCATTGAGGTGTGCTCGTATCCTCTCTCTAACTTCTCGAGAGGTACACCCTACATACTGCTTTTTACATTTTAGGCAGGTAATCAAATAGATAATGAATGTAGACCTGCAATTGGTACACTGGAGATGTGAATACACTCTCTGAGTGGTCATTGATTGGAAGGTCTTGCTTACGGTGACATATCCGCAAGCCTTGCAGATACTATTTCCACATGTAAAATGTCCTTTTTGTGACAGCCAACTACTCTTAGACTTTGGTTTCTTAAGTAGTGAAGGGGATAATTGGTTCCCAATTGTTGCATTACGTTTGGGAACACAAAAACAACCTTCCCTAATTTCCTCCTGCAAGATATCATCGGCTAATTAGATTTGCAAATTATTCCGTAATATTTTGCAAACAGAGTAGTATTGTGAGCTACATGTAGTCACAAACGTGGGCTTAGATCTCATTGTCTTTTGTTTATGGACATCCTCCAGCAAGACCAATCTATCCTTCTGCAGTACATCATTAAGAGCTCTTGATACAATATTTTTTTTTTTTTTTTTAAACTTTTATTTTATTTGGCATCACGTACAAAAGAGTAAAAGAACAAGTGTACAGAGTCACATTGGAACAGTTACATAGTTGTATCATCATAAAAAGCAGGTATAGTCGGTTAAGAGTTCCAAAAGACATTCCCCACCTGTAAGGCAGGCATTTATAGTAGTACCTGATGCACTTTTTTTATTGTATTATACAAAACTTTCGAAATATAAAGCTCCCTAGGTCTAACCTGAATCCCAGGGTAGTATGCTTTTTGTTATTTTCAAGATGACAGAATTAAACAAACATCAAAACAAAACAAACTTTGCCATGTATTACATTAAACAACAATTCAAGCCTTGAGAACCGTAAATGAGCCAGAAAAAGAGGTCAAAGCAACTCTCTCGTCCCCCCCACTCTCTCCCCCAACATCCACTCTACCAGACATTCCACTCACCCCTAAGGTTCGCCTCAAGCATATATAAAGTATTTTTAAATGGGTATAAAATCTGTCTTAGGGTCGGGAGGTCTAAGGATTCTAAGAAAGGTCTCCATTTCGCAATAAAGCGAGCTATCCTCGCTCCCACATCATACAAGGTGTCATACTGTTCGAACAGCAGCGTTTTCAGTATTAACTGTTTCAGAGAGACAACGGACGGGGCTCCATTATGAAGCCATTTTTTAAAAAAATACATTTTCTTGCCAGCAGGATGATGTTTATAAGAAATAGTACCTGTAGGGGCGTGAGTGTAGCGGTGGTTTTTAACAATCTTGGAAAGCCAAAATGAGACTTGATTCCAAAATTTACAAACCTTGGGGCAATACCATATGTAATGCAGAAAATCAGGATTTGGGTAGGAGCATTTGCCACACACATTTGAGAAGTGCGTCTTCCATTTGCTCAGTCGCCTAGGTGTAATGTAGTCTTGGTATATGACCCGTATTTGTGATTCTCTAAGGTCAGCCGCCAAAGTCGCTGTCCAGGTGAGGGTAAGACTGTCAAGTATCGTTTTTTCTGAAGGTAAGCTAGGAAGTCTCCTACGCCAGACATTGGAGAGGGATGTCAGCATAGTAGAGGCCTTAATATTAAGTAGCTCTTGATAAATGGGTGAGATTGCAAAGTCATGTGCCTGAAAGTGTGCAATGGTGCGGGTTAGAGGCGAAGACGCCCAGAACGATTTGCAATTATGTAAAATGTGGTTTATGTAGTGTCGTGCTTGAAAATAGGCAAATCTGTGAGTGTAGGGAGTAAGAAACTTCCTGCAAATAGCATCAAAAGGTAGGACAGATTTAGTAGCATAGTCTAATAATTTATCAATATTATCTATGCCCCGATCACTCCAGTTGCGAAATATAGGGTACAGCATGCCAGGTTGGAATCTCAAGTTTCCCACAATGGGAAGATATTTCGTGTGGGCAGGGTCCCAAGCCAGTGCCTTAGCCATAGCCCTCCAGCCCAGGAGCACCTCCCTAAACATGGGATGATGCTGAATGTTTACTGGTAGTTCAGATAGGGCAGCATGTGGGAGAAATGCAGGAGATATCTGAGTCAGCGAGGCTTGCTCTTAATGAGCGCTCAAAAAGTGCTGTGTATTTAGTTTCCAGTCCAGTGCCAGCTTTGCCAAGGAGGCCCAGTTATAATATAAGAAGTTCGGTAAGCCTAACCCTCCTCGTGATACAATATTTTTATTATATCCACGCTCTAGAAATTTATGTGTGAGAGTGTCACTCTCTCGCAAGAAGCTGTCATCCTCAGAACAATTCCGTCGTAATCTTAGGAATTGGCCTTTAGCTATCTCATAACTGGTATGTTTGGGATGGCAGCTTCTTGCGTGCAGAAAGGTATTAGATGCTATTGGCTTAACATATAAAGATGTACTAACCCTATTCTCGTTGGGCATGCCTATCAGAATAACATCAAGATAAGGTATTTTAATTTTATCAAAACAAGTGGTGAAACTTAATCCCACCTCGTTGTTATTGAGGTATTTGCAAAAAGCTTCACTATCTTCTTGAGGGCCAGACCACACAAAAAGAAGATCATCTATATAGCGTTTATAGCTAATAATAGATGTGAGAAACAGATTCTGATCAGCATATAGGTGCGTCAACTCCCACCAGCCCATGAAAATCTTGGCATAGGCTGGTGCCAATTTAGCACCCATAGCTGTCCCTCTCTGTTGCAAATAGAAACTTCCAGAAAATTCAAAATAATTATGCGTTGGCAAAAAGTCTAACACTCTCATAATATATTGTTTGAGATCAATACTGTAAGTACTAAATTTATCCAACATATATTTCATTCCTTCTAGCCCTTTGTCATGTGGAATGGCTGAATAGAGTCCAACCACATCAACAGTAAGCCAACCCATATTTGAGTTCCAGTTGTGTTCATTTACAATCTTAGAAGATGTTTCGTATCTCTGAGGAACGAGGGTAGCTTAAAGACTATAGGTTGTAATCGTGATTCCAACCAGTTGGATAAATTCTCAAAAAGAGATCCAATTCCCGAGACGATAGGACGTCCCTTCACTTCCACCAAGGACTTGTGGACCTTGGGGAGGTGATGAAATATCGGAACTACTGGATGCTTGGTATTAAGAAAGTCAAAGGTTTCATCATCAATCAGACCCTTATATCTACCATCATCAAGCAGATCCAAAAGAAGAGCTCCAAAGTGTTGTGTAGGATCCCCGGGCAACCTGATATACATGTCTCTATCCAATAGTTGCCTCTCTGCTTCCATTATATAGTAAGATCTATCCAACACAACAATGGAGCCCCCCTTATCGGACTGCTTGATGACGATATTCTCCCTCTGTTGGAGCTTTTTAAGCGCCAATCTTTGCTCACGTGTTAGATTATCCCTGTGTTTAGTTTCAAATTCTACCTTCTCTAGTTTAAGGAGATCCTCCTCCATCCTTTTGTGGAAGGACTCCAATATTTGGCCCCTATATTGTGTGGGATAGAAAATAGATTTGGGCTTAAAGCCCTTGTGACTACCCACTAAGAAATCATCTGCCAGACTCAGATTCTAGTGTGTACAAGTTCAAAAAATCCCTGGCTTCAGTTGGATTGAGATAATCCTGGTGTCAGTTATCAAAAACTCTTTATCTACTGAAGGATTAAGTTTGTAAAAAAATTTAAATGTAAGGCCTCGAATAAATCTATTTACGTCAATTAACGTGTCAAATACATTAAACTTCGATGTAGGAACAAAATTTAAACCTAAACCAAGAACCTCCATCTCTATTTTAGTCAAAGGGATACTGGATAGATTTATGATATTGGATCTCTGTATTTGTTGGCCTGTCTGCCTCTCCTGAGTTGATATTGTTCCCTCTGTGTCTCTTGCCTTGATATTCCTCTTCCTCCTCCTCCTTCCTCTTGTCCCTGGGCTAACTGAAAAACCTGTTGCCCTGCTGTAATATCAGTTTTGTGTACACTTTGTGCTTTCTTGTACTTATTACCCCTAAATGGTTTAGAAGCACTTGATCTTTTTAGGATCGCTATTGGACCCAACTGTTCATTAGATTTATTGGATTCTATCATGTTAGTGTCAGATATACTAGATGTAGCTGAACTGGGTAGAGCTGGAGGTAGGGAAGGGGAATATATGTGTGGTGCATTAGATCCTGTCGCCTGGACAGACATCGCTTCATCATCCTCAGATGAAAAATTAATTAAAATTATGGTGGAGATAAAAGTCTGAGATTAAAATCCTCCATGTCTCAAAAGTAAATCAATATAAATTGTTTCATAGGAAATTAGCACATCTGGGCACTTTTACCCAGTAACCCTCCATATACACTGTTACCAATGCAAAAGAGGATTCTGGGTAAGATATGCAAATTAGATATCCAACATCTAATGGAGGATTTTAATCTCAGACTTTTATCTCCACCATAATTTTAATGAATTTTGATTTTAACCCTGAAATGAGCTTTACCTAAGCAGCAATCAGAAATCTATCTGCTACTGAAGAGTTCTAACAAGAACGAAACAGGCAATCTAATGGTGATTTCTGTATTGCTGCATTCTCCCTATTAGGGAATCACTGTGTGTTAACACAGTATGAAGCAAAAAATCTGAGATGTTGGATATCTAATTTGCATATCTTATCCAGGGTCCTCTTGTGCATTGGTAACAGTGTATATTGAGTGTTACTGGGTAAAAGCAAGCAGGGATAATTGCCCGGATGTGCTAATTTCCTATGCAACAATTTATATTTATAATATATAAATATATATATATATATATATATATATATATATATATATATATATATATATATATATATATATATATAATTTGTAGAGAAGACAAGCACTCCAGATAACAAAGTCACAAATGCTTGGGGTGCAACAGACAGAATATGTAGAAGCAAAAGAAGAGTGCACTCACCAGGACTTTTCAAAAGTTTATTTCCTAAGTTGTGAACGTTTTAGGGGGTTTAGCCCCTTCCTCAGACATACAAAAAACAAGTGTGCAAATACCAACACCAGATATCCTTATAAGTGACAGACCTTCCAATCACACGCTCTCCTGGGTAGGGTGCCACCCACTTGGTGACATCACCATCCCTAGCAACGAGTGTGAATGGTCAAAACATAACATGAAAAAATACCAACATATATGCAAAACATGGTACAGCAGGAGTACAGTCAGACAGAAAGTATTTTACAAGGTTAAATACATAAATAAAAACATCTAAATAATATGGCGTGTCCTATAGGAAAATAGGATCCTCATAAACCCCCAGATCTGTAGAGTAAGCATAATATATTCAGGATCTGTATAAATCTAGTAAGTTACAGCAAGGGTTAAATACATACATAGAACAGAAAATCTAGAAAAACTAGTGTTAATCAGGCACATCCTGTCCTAAATGGTCATACATCAGTTAACAAATGTGAGCATGAAACATACAGTATAATATACAGTATAATAAACAGTGTAATAAACAATTGCGATGTTTGACCCAAGGTATCAAGCATGTGGTCATCAATTTATAAACAAAATAAGCAAAATGTACAAAATGTATCAGCTAGAAAATAGCCGTTGTCCGTGTATATAAAAAAACTGGGAAACAATGTAACCGATGTACAGTGAAGCCAAATGAGAGGGCCCATTGTCATAGCAACGGAAAACAAACCATTTCAGACTATTAGGAATGTTCCGTGTACGATCCGATCCATGTAAACAAACAAAGAGCAAGCCTTCATGGTGGCTCAAATGTACATGCAAGTGTAAATAACCATGCAAGTGTAAATAACCGTAATAGAGCCATATAGGGGACAAAGAAGGACCAACCTAACCGATAAGCAAATTGCAGCCAAACAAATGAGCCTGTCACACCACAACATCGTATGGGTTATATATAAAGAAAAGCAGTAGTCTCGATATGTATAGTTTCAATAGAGCCTAACTCAGATTTGTATCTAAGTCCAGCAGAAGTGATTGCAACAACTGGTGAGAGGCCAGATGTGTATTACCGGTAACTAGTTTGAGCAGGGGAGCCAATCAGAGTGTGTCTGTTGCCAAGGCAATGGTACAAAGCCATTATCCGTATATCAATAAAGTCTATTATATGTCGCTAACGTGCTAAAAATTCAGCATTAGAGCTATGGCCAGCCTATCATTATGAAATCCACAGTTGTAATAGTAATCGTAATAGTTGAATATGCTAGGAATGTGCTATATGGATAGGGGTAACAGTAAAACTGCCTGTTCAGGGGGTGTCAGTCGTGAGGCATATCCAACTATTAAGTATAGTAAAGCACAAAGCCAACCATGAGTCAGACCTGTGTCCATAGTTATCAGGGAGAATCTCTAAGGTTTAAAACAAACTGTAAAATGTACAGCAAAATATCAGGTGTGTCAGTCCCATATATAGGGGGCCATACCACTGTGAGTAGCATTTAAAACCAGCCAGGTCACATTGCATAGACTGTGAGGGGGCCAAACATTGTGTGTAGCCCAAAGCCTCAATGCAAATCATGGAACAACAGGATATTGCAGTATATAGACAGTATAGTAACCGAGGTAGTGGAACCAATAAATCTGACATAGGGATACATTGTGTGATTGGATGGTCTTTCACTTTTAAGGATGTCTGGTGTTGGTATTTGCACACTTATTTTTTTTGTATGTCTGAGGAAGGGGCTAAACCCCCGAAAACGTTCACAACTTAGGAAATAAACTTTTGAAAAGTCCTGGTGAGTGCACTCTTCTTTTGCTTCTACATATTCTGTCTGTTGCACCCCAGGCATTTGTGACTTTATCTGGAGTGCTTGTCTTCTCTACAAATTATTTTCAACTTTGGCTACAGCACCCGTCTCCATTTGGATTTAGTACATCAGACATAACTGTTGACTTTGTTTTTTTGTTTGCTTGCCACTTGGGAGGTGAGTTCAAGATACAGCAGGAGTAGGCCCAATTGGAGCCCAACACTCTACCGCATGATGCAACAAGAGCCTGCCATACCTATGGAGGATACAGTGGCTGGGGCTACTACCTTTCACTTTACAGAGGAGGATGCAACTCAAATCCTGTTTGGGGCCTTACCTACAGGCCCAACTACAGAGAAACCCCTTTATATATACACACACCTTGTTAAACTGAAACAAAGGGAAAAAGACTTAATTCTGCAATGGCACGATTTTTTGTGACAGATGGTGCCAGATTCTCAATAAATGTTCAATGGATTTGATTCTGTTGGTTATACAGGAAGTATCCAGGCTCTTAGCACAAACCAAGACAGAGATAGGACAATACGAACAGCTCCATCTCAACAAACTACAGTCCGATACCTCCACAGAATGGATCAACAAATTGAAGGAAGCTCTCATTAAATATGAGGTAGAATTGATCGACTTCAAAAACAATAAAATGGAAATAGTGATTGAGTATTATCGGGACAAAAGGGTATACAGATGGCTGCAGACTGGTCAAGAGAGACAGAGGGACCAATACTCAGGGCCCAGACAACACCTGAACACTGTGGACAGTTCAGGCTCAGAAGGAGAGCAAGTGGCAGGCATAGCTCGGGATACTCTGGAGGTGCCAAGCGGAGTACAGACAAGGTCAAAAAACGGGCTAGGCCGAGGGCCCATACAAGGTGGGGGGGTTCATACAGAAGACCCCCAGACAGCAAAGATACTAGCGGAGGACATTGTGGTGAATCTGAGCAACCACATACTGACTCCGATTGAACACCAAATCCTTAATAAATTACTGTCTTTTATCCCCACCTGTCGATCGGACAGTTTTGACCTCTATGTGGATCACCAATGCTTTCAACGACAACTTCAACTTAAAGAAAGATTTCAGGGACAAGAAACCGAGATGGAACAGTTCCGTAGGAAGTCTACCTTTGACCCAGGCTCTCAAAACGCGAGCATACGGACATATGCACGCCTAATACAATCAGGCATGGAACAGACCATCGAGGAAAACAGGAACAGCACCTTCAACAACCTCAACAAGGAAGAAAGACTTGCCCTCAAACAACTTACAGAGGATGACACAATCATCATCAGAGAGGCGGACAAGGGAGGTGCTTTGGTCCTCCTAAACTATTGTGATTATAGGACTGAGATCCTGAGCCAACTAGATGATACACTTACCTACTCCAGACTACCAGGGGACCCTACTACCAATTACAAGAAAGAAGTCGACTCCTATCTTATGGAACTATTGGAACTTAATGTTCTCAACCAATGGACTATGGATTTCCTGTTGGTAGGTCACCCAAGAATCCCTATTTTATATACCCTACCGAAGATTCACAAAAGTATGTATAATCCTCCGGGCAGACTGATCGTGTCGGCTGTGGGTTCTCTCTTACAACCCATAGCACGCTTTGTGGATTTCTTTCTACAACGACTAGTCAGGGACATGAGCAGTTTTCTAAGAGACTCATCAATGCTGTTGGAACAATTGTCTACTATTCCATGCACAGAGGAGGACCTACTGGTGACCTTGGATGTCACCAGTCTTTACACCGTGATACCCCATACTGACAGGATTCAGGCTACTAGACAACATCTTATGAAATATCCTTATGTGGGGCCTCAAGTGGAGGTATTAATACAGCTGATGGAATTTTGCCTGAAAACCAACTACTTTTAAATTTGAAAAGCAATTTTTTCTCCAACTACAAGGGACAGCCAATGTGGCCCCTTCATATGCCAACTTGTATATGGCTTAATTCAAAACTAGTGAGACAGACTTATTGAAGGACCAGCGAATAAAATTCTATAAACGTTACATAGATGATTTACTGCTCATCTGGAGTGGTCCAGAGGAAGATCTACTTCACTGGCATGAACAACTCAACACAACATCTGTGGCTTTAAAATTCAAAATGCAGTATTCTAGGGACTCCATAGATTTTCTGGATGTAAGACTGTTTAAAGACACACAAAAACTACACTCAACTCTCTTCCGGAAGGAGACGGACAGAAACTCTCTACTACATTATACGTCCTGTCATCCACCGGCACTCAAGTGCGTCTTACCAAAATCCCAATTACAGCGTGTCATACGGAACAATTCAATGGAATCAAATAAGGAAATACAATTACTTGAAAAGGAGAACAGATTCATGCAAAGAGGTTATCCCCCAAAACTCCTTAAGACTCAGAGACAAATACTGACAGGAACACAAGATGCCACCAGGATGACACAGGGGGAAGAAAGGATGACCTTCATGACCACATATACAGGTGACAAGCAACAAATCAACAAACGCCTACATGACAACTGGCATGTCATCACCACGGATCCAGCGTTACCCTTCAAACAGATGGCCCCTCCAAGAATTGAGTTCAGATGGTCAAGATCTCTAAGGGACATTTTGGTTAAGACTGACCCGATTAGGAGCTACAATAAAGGTACCTTGCTTAATCTGGAAAAGAAAGGGGTTTTCCGCTGCATAGGCTGCACCACGTGTAATGGCCTCATTCCAGGCCAATACTTCACTCATCCACACAAACGGCAGAAGTTCTTCCACAAATATAGACTGACATGCACCACTACCCATATTGTCTATCTATTACACTGTATTTGTGGGCTTTTTTATGTGGGAAAAACTTTGGATGACTTACGCACAAGGATGGCGAACCATCGGTCTGGAAAGGAACCTCGGACCAACCAGTGGCACGTCATTTTTTGGACCATAACCATACGGTTAAGGACTTAAAGTGCACAATCATTGACCATGTACCTTCACTGACAAGGGGCGGTGACAAAAATATCCAGTTGCTGAGGAGAGAGGCACGATGGATTTTTGTCTTGGACACTCTCATCACCAAGGGACTAAATACCCATCTGGACTGGCAGGTGTGTTTGTAAATGACCATTTCCTGCTTTGCCCCTATATTTTTGTTTGGCTTATCTTATGTTTAATGTAATAATTGATTCGTATTCAATCATGTATCCTGTCATATGCTTCTCTGTAGCTCACAGACTTGTTTATTTGGTCAGGTGCCTCACTATTTTGTCTGTTTACTACTGTTTAGCATTTACTAGACTTTGGACACAATGTATTCCTATCTCAGATTTTTTGGTTCCACTGCCTCGGTTACTATACTGTCTATATACTGCAATATCCTGTTGTTCTGTGATTTGCATTGAGGCTTTGGGCTACACACAATGTTTGGCCCTCTCACAGTCTATGCAATGTGACCTGGCTGCTCTTAAATGCTACTCACAGTGGTATGGCCCCCTATATATGGGACTGACACACCGGGTATTTTGCTGTACATTTTACAGTTTGTTTTAAACCTTAGAGATTCTCCCTGATAACTATGGACACAGGTCTGACTCATGTTTGGCTTTGTGTTTTACTATACTTAATAGTTGGATACGCCTCACGACTGACACCCCCTGAACAGGCAGTTTTACTGTTACCCCTATCCACATAGTACATTCCTAGCATATTCAACTATTACGATTACTATTACAACTGTGGATTTCATGATGATAGGCTGGCCATAGCTCTAATGCAGAATTTTTAGCACGTTAGCGACATATAATAGACTTTATTGATATACGGATAATGGCTTTGTACCATTGCCTTGGCAACAGACACACTCTGATTGGCTCCCCTGCTCACACTGGTTCCCGGTAATACACATCTGGCCTCTCACCGGTTGTTGCAATCACTCCTGCTGGACTTAGATACAAATCTGAGGTAGGCTCTATTGAAACTATACATATCGAGACTACTGCTTTTCTTTATATATAACCCATATGATGTTGTGGTGTGACAGGCTCATTTGTTTGGCTGCAGTTTGCTTATCGGTTAGGTTGGTCCTTCTTTGTCCCCTATATGGCTCTATTACGGTTATTTACACTTGCATGTACATTTAAGCCACCATGAAGGCTTGCTCTTTGTTTGCTTACACGGATCGGTTCGTACACGGAACATTCCTAACCGTCTGAAATGGTTTGTTTTCCGTTGCTATGACAATGGGCCCTCTCATTTGGCTTCACTGTACATCGGTTACATTGTTTCACGGTTTTTTATATACACTGCCAATGGCTATTTTCTAGCTGATACATTTTGTACATTTTGCTTATTTTGTTTATAAATTGATGACCACATGCTTGATACTTTGGGTCCCACATCGCAATTGTTTATTACACTGTTTACTATACTGTATATTTCATGCTCACATTTGTTAACTGATGTATGATCATTTAGGACAGGATGTGCCTGATTAACACTAGTTTTTCTAGATTTTCTGTTCTATGTATGTATTTAACCCTTGCTGTAACTTACTAGATTGTATACAGATCCTGCATATATTATGCTTACTCTACAGATCTGGGGGTTTATGAGGATCCTATTTTCCTATAGGACACGCTATATTATTTAGATGTTTTTATTTATGTACTTAACCTTGTAAAATACATTCTGTCTGACTGTACTCCTGCTGTACCATGTTTTGCATATATGTTGGTATTTTTTTCATGTTATGTTTTGACCGTTCACACTCGTTGCTAGGGATGGTGATGTCACCAAGTGGGTGGCATCCTTCCCTGGAGAGCGCGTGATTGGATGGTCTTTCACTTACAAGGATGTCTGGTGTTGGTATTTGCACACTAGTTTTTTTGTATGTCTGAGGAAGGGGCTAAACCCCCCGAAAACGTTCACAACTTAGGAAATAAACTTTTGAAAAGTCCTGGTGAGTGCACTCTTCTTTTGCTTCTATATACAATAGATAGATAGATAGATAGATATAGATACATACAGACAGACATTCATACACTATTTGGCCAAAAATATTTTGGAGTCTGGAATTTGTGTTTATTCTGCCAAAAGAGCATTTGTGGTCAGGCATCCCTTTACGAATTAAACAAAAAAAAAAAAGAAAAATAACAAACCACACTTGCCTTTTGCTTCTTACATTGTATCTGGTTAGGCAAGCAAATTGTTTTTATGTAAGGTAACTATTTTCAGAACCTTTTATTTCCTTTCGAATTCTGAATTAAGCAATGATTAGAATTTTAAACTGATAGGTCCAGTTGATTTTACCACGATCAATAAATTTAAATGTGCAAGACTGAGTATTGTTAATGCTTTCACATCTGCAGTGAATGGAGAAATACTCAATCTGTAATTTGCTCCAATTTTAAGTAACTGGATGTTAAGTGCAGTTTTGTTTCCCTTCTCAAAGATGGTATTGTGTATGCTAAGATTAACAATATGTCAACAGGTCCTTGACCTCGTACTAATGACTCCTCAAGTTTATGCTGTTATTCTGGTCCCTCAAAAGCAGTTTCAGTTCCTACGGAGTATTCATATTTTGCCATGGAAAGAACAGACTGTTTTTACTATATTGTTAAAAAAAAAATATAGCAAATAATCAGTTCAGGGTTTCTCTCCATGGGGAAAAGGGTTTACATGCCCTTAAACTTGGAAAAAGATTGGCAGCTAATTTCTGTGTCTTTTTGCAATCACTCTCTGTACTTTAAGATGCTTTTAAGGAGAGAATAGCCCCCGGGATACAGGCAGAATATATTTAAGTTTTGTTTGAGCTGAAGTTTAACCTGATAAAGTGCAAAAACTTAAACAAACTGTACATTTGGGACGTATAATCGTTAAGTTTTAAAATATACACTTTTTTTTTTCAATGAAATGTACAGTTTAAACAATTATATATATTTTTTTCTTCCTGTCGGGCAAGATAGATATATCTCCATTCTACTCTAAGAAATAGCAAATGCATATGCCAATATCGAGGGAATTATTCAAGGTTCATTTATCTCTGTGCCAGCAGGGATTTAGTAAGTATATGGTGCGTGTTTTCTTAGACTTGTGGAAAGTGACGAATTCTTAAACATGTGACTTTTTTTTCCCAAACGCAGTGAGCCCTTGATAGTTACTCTCTTGATAATTAAAAATAACATCCTTATTTTCGGTAAAATGTAAACTTATTCATTAATAGTATTAACAATAATGTTGTGATGTTAAAACCAAAGTTCCCAAATTATTTTAAAGACATTCCAATGGAAAAATTATGTGCACTATATTGTTACCCTTTATTCTTATCATTTATTTGTAGAGCACTAATAGATTCCACAGCGCCCTAGCTAATTATGTGTTTAACCCCCAAAGGGTTAAAGGGACAGTCAAGTATAAATTAAACTTTCATTATTCAGATAGGACTTTTAATTTTAATCGACTTTCCAATTTACTTTTATCATCAAATTTGCTTTTTTCTCTTGGTATTCTTAGTTTAAACTAAACATAGGTAGGCTCATATGCTAATTTCTAAGCCTTTGAGAGCTGCCTCTTATCACAGGCTTTTTAAATCTCTTTTCAACACAAAGAGACAGAAAGTACACGTGGGCCATATAGATAACACTGTGTTCAGACAGGGGGTTATTTAAGATCTAGCACAACACAATGCTAACTGCAAGACAATAAACAGTCACAGTCATGTGATCAGGGGGCTGGAAGAAGGTTCCTAGATGCAAGGTAATCACAGAGGTAAAAAGTGTATTATTATAACTGTGTTGGTTATGCAAAACTGGGGAATGGGTAATAAAGGGATTATCTATCTTTTAAAACAACAATAATTTTATGGTTGACTGTCCCTTTAACCACATATGTAAAGGCGCATTGGGGGGGGGGGGGGGCGCATGCATTAAAGCTTCGGAGCAAAATGCAGTTGGTGATTGGTTGGTTTTATAGCTGCTGATCCTTATGCTGCTCACCAGCAGTTAGAATGTCCCTTTAAGGTTTTGCACAGCCATAACAGATATACATTTGTGTGGTCCTGTTTGAAACAATGTTTTAGAATTGACAGTTTATGGTATATACCTTTATTAAAATACATGGAAGTGGATTTCATGCCCCTTTATTTAGTGCTATAAACATGTTTGGTTAAGGTGAAAAGGTTTCCTTCAATAGTGAAAGACGGAGTGCTGCAGATTAAATGATACTGGAGAACGCTCTGGTTTTAGTATTTTATGGTAAGTTAAAGTTGAAACAGAGAGACTTTAAAATCAATTTAAAACTTTTACAATCCCTAAAAATTATATAGTTTTAAAAGAAAAGTTCTAGTTTACTTATATTATCAAATGTTATACTTTATATGGGTATCCTTTGTTAAATCTTAGCTTCTGTTCATGAGTGCATACTGAGGTACGCTCATAAGTGTGCACATCTCTTGAGCACTATGTGGCAGCAGTGTGTGTAGCACTAGCAATGTTCTACAAGGACCCTGTAGAGGGGCATTTACAGTGCAGTAGCTTCAGCCACCCTGTGGTAAATCCCTATGGCAGTGTTTCTTAAGTCCACTCCTCTAGGGACCCTACAAGGGCAAATTTGAAGGATTTCCCTACCTGAGCACAGCTGAGACAGTCTTAACGATTAAGCTAGTGATCAGCCTTAGACGGGAAATACTTTATATATTTTATGTAAGGGCTTCTTAATGGGATACAC